>NW_005054500.1:1125359-1129466 GCF_000277835.1 Geospiza fortis | reverse complement strand
AGCGGTGCGCCTGTGCGAGCCGAGGCCTCCTCAATGAGCCTCTTGCGGGAAAACAAAACGGCTCCGCGGTCCTTAAATCCTCCCGGAGGTTTTCCCCCCGTTTCCGCCCGGCGGTTCGCTCGTCCCCCCTGCCCCGAAACCTCTGTGCAGCCATCAACATCCTGGTACTCGGAGGTACCTGCTGGCATCGCTGGAGTGGCGTGGTACTGCGGTAACACCGAGCCCGCGGCACACGCTGCTGCCAGCGCGGCTCGGTGTGTGCCTCTACACACGCTCCTGCCTCTCGCTTTGCTGTTTGAATTTTTTTTTTTTGGTGGTTTAGTAAAGGAATAATACAGAGGCTAAAAAAATAGCGGCAGCGCTCAAGCAGGTAGGATGCAATTTAAAGTCACTTCAGCTAATACCCCATGCAAGACTGCATTTGTTAAGGTATGTGAGCTGTGCAGAAGGCAGCAGTCTTTAGTGAATCACTTTTGAAAAACAAATACTTGACAAAAGAACCAGACCTGCTAAATGGATAACAATTATGTAAGCCTATAGTAGGTTTTGATGTATGTCAAGTCTGTTAAATAAATCAACCTGTTCAGTGAATAAATCTGCTCTGCACCAATGCTTTATTATATTTTTTTTTAAGGAGAGTAAACCAGTGTATTTAAGACGTTTTTACAGTGTGAATCTCGTGGCCAAGCCCCATAGCCGCCAGTGACACAAGACAAATCCGTGGGGAGGGTGGGGTGCAGGAGCGTGGGGAGGGATAAGGTGGATATTAAAAATACACAAAGATGTGCATAAGGATTCCTAGTGATAAAATTCTCACTGATCCATGTCTTGATGGAGTATTTGCTTTGCAGTGGCAATGGCCCATACAAAGCTACATTGATTTAGCTTGCTCTGTTCACGATGGCAGTTCTGGTGAATAATTATTTTCCCAAAAGCCCTAACCAAGGGAAGAAAGAGAGTCCCTGCTTGGCCTACACAGTAGTACAGTATCTTTGAAAGCGCGTATCCGGCTGCAAATAAAGAGAGCCAGTTCAAGTGTTACTACACTCAGTAGGAATAAAAGGGAGGCAGAAAAGGGGAGCACCCGGCCGCCTTCCCCGTGTGCCTCGTCCCCCCTTCCCTCTCTGCTCCTCTGCTCAGCTTTGGGGGTGGGGAAGGGGGATTTTTGTGGGTTTGTTTTTCCTTTTTTTTGTGTGTGCTTGCTGTTGCCTTTTGGAGGCGAGGCTCTGGCAGCCCGCTTAAAGGTTGAGTTCTGAATGCTGAGGAGTCTCTTTCAGATTGAAAAAAAAAGAGAAGAGGTTGTGGCCCGTGGGTTTTAACTTCCAAACTGGGACAGGGAGTACGGCTGTGTGGGGCAGTGCCTCGGTGGTGTCCTTCTCTTTTGAGATGGTGAGGCCTCGTGGATGGTTTTGTGATGGGTCACGTGTGTATCTTTTTCCTGGCTCTGCAAAGAAACGTAGGAGAAGGCTCAAATGTGCTTGCAGGACCAAGAAGGCCCCAGGCTTGGGCAGAAAGTGTTCCCAGACAAAGGGGTCTGCCTCAGGTTGGATCCTGGGTGTGGGAGCCAGCCATCGATGCGAGGTGCATTTTTTGGATATTAAAGCTTTTCCATTGTAGCAGCAGCCCAACCGTGCTGCTTTCCCCCAGCACAGCAGTGAACCACCCCCTTGAAGTTTATGCCCTGTTGCAAACAAAAAGCAGCATTAGGAAATAATCTTTTCCTTGGGCAGAATCCAGGGAGGAGAGCCATGGATGCTCCAGGCCTTGCCCTGGTCCGTGTGTGGGGGTTCGTTGATGCTGCCACTGCTGAGTTTGTGTTTGGCCCTGAGAGAGGCTGGGCACCCTGACTGTTTACCAGAGTAAAATTGCTCTTGCTTCTCAGTAATGACAGCTTTTGGTCTGTGAGGGTATTTAAAAAAAATATATTTTGAGAATTGGGAGCAAAATAATTGTTATGTAATCCACCTGTTACGTTCAAAGTCCTGTTTTCCACCTGGGAGAGGATTGCACTATTTTATTTTCATGCTAGATCTTTGTGTACTTTTAGCCCCGCTTGAGTTGGCTTTATAATCATTACCTGTGTGTACAGTCAGGTGCTTGACGAGCCTGATTTTGTGGATGCTGCCAGCAGTGAGTAAATGAGCCATGTGGCATAAAACTGAGCAAGCCATGTTTTGTTGGAACCTTGCTCTTCCCTCTTTTCTCTGAGCTGGTCGTACACGCCCCTGGTGTCACCTGTCACCTGTGCAGGGGTCTGAGCTGTTCCAGCACAAGGATCCACCTGATTTCTTACCTGTATGTGCCGTGAGAGGCGTGGTGGCATCTCAGCCTTTTGGGGTTTGATTTTAAGGTTCCTGGGTGCTGTTACAACCAAACATTAAATAATTGCCATGTGTTGTATCATGTAGAATGCAGTGAGTTACAGATGCTGAAGATGATGGACTGCCTTGAGCATCCAGATGCGGGGATTTGCCTGAAGGATGCAGGAATTGAATGTAAAACCTGTCCTGCTGGGGGTTGGTAGCACTGCTGACCTGCCTGTGGACACGAGGAGAAATGGGGAGTGTTTGGGGAAGCTGAGCCAGAGGGAAGCTTGCAGGAGGAGCCCTCAGCTCTGCAAATGAGAGTTGAACCCTTATCCTAGGCACATTGTCCTAGGAACAGCCAGGGGAAGTGGCTCTGGTGCTCTGGACTGTGGTGGTAGTGCTGGGTGGATTTTGTTTGCAGTTCAGGGGAGTAGTAGCATGTAATCTGTGTAATGCTGCTTTTGTGTGCCTCTATTGCAAATTGATGTCTGGGGAATGACATGAAGCAAAGGCTCTAGACCAGCGGGTCTGTGATATTTTTGTAGCAATGTCTTTTTATTCAAAGCAGGTGTCATGGAGATCTTTCATCCCAGGATTTCTTTCATCCCTGGCGTTTGTTAGCTTGTGTTAAAACTTTAAATCTTGAGAATTTCTTCTGTGCAGAAGGTGTTCCTCATGTTGCTCTGGCATGGGCTGAGCTATGATTATGCAGTCTCCAAAGAGTGACACGGATGAGGTGGATCTGTGTCTGCAGGGCTACGTCAGCCCTGTGAATAACCCAGGGACTGGCCCAGTGCCCTCCAGTCCCAGGCAGGGTCTGTGCCAGCCCAGCTGGAGGAGCTGCACAGGGACCTGGGGGTGGGCAGCACTGGGGCTGTTGTCCCTGAACCCTTAAGCATTCAGGAGGTGATTTATGCCCAGCAGTCTGAGCTCGTATTTGCAGTCTTGTTTGCCTTTAAAAAAGCTTTTGACTATGAGATAACTGATTTGCTTAATTTATCCAAGCTCTTGTCTCGATAGTCTCCCATGATGGAGAATTCTGCCGGCTAATTGTTGCCTTTCACTGATCTTATACACATCTTTGTTTTGTGCTGCATCTTCAGAGTCTGGGTGGATGTGTCACTAGAAGTTTCTGATCTGTCTCCTTGTGTTCATTTACTGGTGGTGCTCCCTGCTGCGAAGGTGGAACCACAGTCTGCTGGCCCAACAGCATTGCTTCTGCTTGGACCCCAGCTAATTAATTACCCCATCAGTTTAACACCTTTCTGAATTGTCCCTATCAGCACTGTGATCTGTCTCTGCCAGCAGCTTTGTTTTCCTCAGGCATCAGACCAGGGTGCCTCTATTAAGAGGTCTGACCACCTCGAGAGGTGTTGCAGTGCCAGTCTCTGTGTCACTGGGGCTGGCAGAGCTTGTGGGCCTGGCCTTGACACCAGTTTGGGGTTTTTCTCCAATTTATGAGCTTCCTCCTCTTGCTGCTGTGGGGTTTCTGTGGTGCAGAGGGGGCTCCTGGTGGTGGGTTTGGTGTGAGGCTCCCTTCCTGCTTTGTGGTGTTCCCTGCTGGTGTCTGGGGCTGTTCCACTCTGCTCCAAGGCTCTTGGAGAGAGGAGAGTCAGGATTTCTAAAACAGCCCCAAACAGCTGAGGCGTTTTCTGCCTCTGCTCTCCCTGGGGTGGGAGCTCCTCACAAATTAAACCCCAGCATTGTCACTGTGCTTTTCC
This sequence comes from Geospiza fortis, assembly GCF_000277835.1. Taxonomy (NCBI): domain Eukaryota; kingdom Metazoa; phylum Chordata; class Aves; order Passeriformes; family Thraupidae; genus Geospiza; species Geospiza fortis. The sequence goes on along the minus strand of NW_005054500.1, from coordinate 1,125,439 downwards.
TGATGTGCTGAAACTGCTGAGAAGGTGGTGGTGCAATGGGACTCTGACATTTTTGAGGGTGTTTGGACACTCAGATGGAG
>NW_005054500.1:1097776-1125318 GCF_000277835.1 Geospiza fortis | reverse complement strand
GTGCTCAGAGTACTCCTGAGAACTTCTTGGTTGTTTCATTCCCAGCATGAGACCTGGGTCCTGGGGAGGGCTTGGGCACAAATTCCCAGCTCTTTGCCAGTTCCATTCCAGGTGAGGTCTCTGCCACGCTCTGGAGCTGCTTTTGGAGCTGTGTCCTTGTTAAAAAAGATCAGATTCCTTTCCTCGCACTTGGGAGGATTTTAATTGTCAGTTACAGCACAGGGGAACCAAACGTGGAAAACACAAGTTCTGTGGGTGAATTTTGTTTCCTGCACAATGTCCCAATGAATGAGATGAGTCTTTGATGGAGGAGAGAAGCTGAAGCCTTATGAAGGGCCTGTTTATTGGCATTAATTATTTTTTATTAGTTACAGCATCCGTAGTCCGTTGGCAGTGGAAGAGCCCAAAGTAAGAATATTAATTCTTCAGAAGTTTTTCAAAGCTTGCATTTTTCATAAGAAGCTTGTGAAGCTTCAAATCTAAAGCTTCCAAAGCCTTTTTTTTTTTTTTTATTCTTCAGAAGTGCCACTGAAGCTCTTTTTTTTTTTAATTTCTTGTATTTTAGCTGAAACTATGAGTTTTACACATGGAAAAAAAAAATGGTTCTTTCCCATCCACTGCATTGGCCCCAATTTTCAGGTCCCTGGCTGGGTCAGCTAAGCCCTGTGCAAGCATCAGCAGTGCTCTGGAGAGCAGGTGGGGACCCTGTGCTCCTGATTTTCTATCCTTTTGCCCCTCTGGCTGGGGTTTTACTTGGTGGCTGAAGCACAGATGGGTGTGGAAGGTGGATTTGTTTGTGACTGGCCAGTCTGGACAATACTTGACCTTCCCAGCTGTTGAATAACTTCAGAGAAATACTGAACTCTTCATGGGAGCGAGGAGGGTGGCTGGGAATTTACCCAGTACAGAGGGAATCTGGTGTCTGTTTGGCCAGCAAAGCAGCTTTTTTTTTTTTTTCCTGGTAGCCTTGCAAGGTCATGTTTTAATACTCTGAATGTGAATTGAAGGGTCATGCTGGTGTTTCAGTGGTAATACAGATGGATGCTGGATCTTATTTCATATTGCTCCAGGGAATGGAGCAATTAGTAATCTTGGCTCTCTCTGAACCTCGAGGGGGAAAATGAAAATTGCCTTTTTCAGGGTGGTCACTGTTCTCATTTGCATGAAAAAACTGTTGGGGAGCAGGGTGATTTTAGCTACAAAAAGTTGTGGTGTGAGTTTTTTTGTTTAATGTTACTGCCAGCATTACTTGGACAGGTTAACTTCAGTGACAGCTGTGCCTTTAACGTGGCAAGATGGGTGGAATTTTTGGGAAGACCAGAAGGGAAAGTGCTGCTGACCACAATTTTTCAGCTCACATTAAAGCGAACCAGCAAACCCCAATCTCCCACTGGCTCTGTAGGGAGCAGCACGCAGTCATTTCCCATGGTTTGCTTATGCCTGCCTCTGAGGAAATCTCCTGTATCAAAATCACCTGTCCATGCCATGTGAGAGAGAGCCAGAGATTCATTCTGGAGTCCATGGAGCATTCAGTGCCAGCTCGTGCAGGAATTCAGCTGCTCTGGCACAAGCTGAATTGTGCCATGGGTACAGAGGAGTTCAGAACAAATAATTGTCCTAACCCTGTAACCTTCCCTTACTTAATTGTCTTATTTATCTGGTTAGCTCATCGTTTGGTGGAGAGGGTTTGTAGTGCAGGGAGAGGGGTTTTGTGTATTGTGGCTGTTTTTTGGTTAATTTGGCTGTTTCTTTGGGTCATTTCTGCTCATTCCTTGCCTGCTGCTTGCTGGGTTTGAGCACTCAGCAGTTACCAGCAGCAGCTTTTTGGGAGGTGGATGGATGGGAGGCTGGGCAGGCCACTGGGTTCCCAAGGAGCTTCTGGTGTGAAAGAATGAATTTTTGAGAGGCTTGATTGCTCAGCATCACAATTTGTGGCTGTTTTAGGCAGCACAAAGTTGTGTTTCAGGATTTCCATTCAGGTTAGAGCTGCTGTCCCTGTGCAGTGTTGAGCCAAGAACCACGTGCTCCTTACAGTTCTCTCTTCTTCTGCAAAGGGTGTTTGAGCTGCTGCTTAATCATCAACAGGGTCTGGTGCTGATCCCAGCCTTTGGAAGCATTTCTGGCTTTGCAGGAAGGATGGCACTGGTTGTGCTGCAGAGCTGGAGCTCCTTAGTGACTGATGTGTTGGCTGTTCTGTGAATTACTGATCCTGATTGCTGGTGTGTGGAATTACAGCTTCCCATTCATGAGCTCAGCAAACCCTGGTGTCTCAGGTTCTCTCTGGGTTTTTTCCCTATAAACTACATCCTCCTTTCCTCCCTTGTTTGTGGTGTTCACTGTCCATGCACAATCTGTGTTTATTATCACTAGGATGAGTTCAAGACTTCCTGAAGGTTGGTTCAGGGGGAGCTTGGAAGCATCTTGGATTAACTTTTCACCCACTGCAGGTGGTCTGGAGGGGTTGTTGGGTAAAATGAGTGGTTTGGGAATAAAAACAAAACAGCCTCAATGCCAGCAAAGAGCCAAGAGCAGGAGTGGAGGAAGGTGGCTCCTAGGAAGGGATTTCAGTGAAAGTGGTGGGGGAAAGAGGAAAATGCTGCCTAAATTGTGTTTTGAAGCTTTTTGGCCTGGTGTGGTATGGGAAAGTCTTCATCTGCATTGTGATCAGTGAGTTTGTGCATGGTGGAGTCCAAATATTGTATCAGAAATGCTTAATGACTGTCTTGTGCCTTAAACCTCATGTGAAGGCAGAAGGGTTATGTTCCCCACTGCAATGTGCAGGAAAGCTAAAATATCTGCAATCTGCAGCTGACAATATAATTGATGAGTTCTCACCCTGCATTCCTGGCTGATGTTAAAACAAAAGGCAGTTTAAGAGTATTACAATATTTAGATAATCTACATAAAGTATATTGTATCTATACAATACATAATTTTATTTAAAGGCATTAACCTATATTATATTCTGTTATTCAGTTAGGCCTGGGCATTTGCTGAAGGGGCTGTGTTAAATCACTCCTGCATTTGTGAGGGTCAGGTTGAAAACTTGATGTGTAGCTGGGAGTTTAGTCGGTATTTTTGTTATTTTGTTGATACCTTCATCCCCCTGCCTGCATTTATGGGTACAGCCATACCCTGTGGTAGTGCCTGCTAAACTTGTTATCTGTGGCTGGTTCAATAATTTCTCTTTGGGGCAATATAAAGCTGCTTAAATACAAATGACAAGAGGGGAGCAGAGGGGTTGGAATGAGCATTTCCAGGTCTGATGGGGGCTCTGCAGGGTCCTGCTCAGGGTCCCCAAATGCTTCACACCCTGCTCTGTCTATCCTTGAGCAACTTCTGTGCATTGCATGGTAAATGGAAGTCAAAATAGTTTGTTTGATGTTATTTATTCAAATCTGGAAAGGATGGTTGTGCAAAGACCAAAGAAAAATGGTTTTAGTCTGACAAATGCCAAGGGTTTTTGTTTTGTTTTTAAAGCCCAAACAAACCCTTTGGGATCCTTGGCTGGGTATATAATAGCATGAAATACACCATTCCTTTCATTCTGCTCCCTAAAAATCTAATTTTTTATGCATTTAAAGTGGGAGTTGAGGCAAAAACAGAGTTTAGCTCTGTTGACCTATATTTATGAAAAGAGAAGGCTTGCTAAGTGTTGCAAGAAAAGAATATATAGTGCTGTTGGTATACTCTGACAAAATGTACACGCATACTAAAACCACTTTTGGGATTCTTCATCTTCTTACTGAACGTTTAAGCCCTTTCCAGCCAGATTCAATCCATTTTTGCAGTTCATGGCATGTGTATTCAGGCTGCCATTAATAGCCATGAGGCATCAGTGAAGGAGGGCAGCAAAACAGGGAGTCTGGGGTAAGCAAGGGAGGGTGGTGGTGCTGAAACCCTCCCTGATCCCTAGGTTTAAAGGTGAATTTTTTTCCCCTGTTTCCTTTTTGTTGTTTTGTTTTTTAATTCAGCCCACTCTCTATAAAGTGCAGTTTAATGGTTATCATGCTGCTTGTTGCATAACTGTGGCACAGATGTTATTTTTTTGTAATGTTGCCTGACATATTTAAAAGGAAAAGAGAGGAAGGGAATTTTTTCCCTTTGGAGATGAATATGTGGAGCCTATTAGTCTTAAAAAAAGTGTGAAGAGCTAGATAGAGCTGGAGCTGGCACATCTCTGAAAGGCTGATCTGTGGAGTGGAGCTCTTCAGATAAAGAACGAAGGTGTTTTATCTTCTGGAATTTGTTGTGTGTGTTACCAAACAGCCTAAAACCCAACCTTGGTGGGGTATGTAATGTTTAGGCACATGATTAAATATTTTATGGGACTGAGACCAAATCCAAATGCATATTTAATAAAATGCTCTCCAGAATTAAGTTGTATGGGATAATGAGTGGTGGTGCTCAGAGTTAAAGGATGTGGAGCTGAAATACCTCGCTCAGCATGGGCAGTGCTCAATGTGTGTTTATTTCACTGCAGCTGCAAACAACACCTTTAAAGTTGCTTTCTTATGAAGCTTTGACTGAGAAAATACAGTTAGGAGTACAGTTTTAGCAGAAAGAAAAAAAAGGCATTCAGGCCTAGCATTTCTGGGTGGAATAGGCATGAGAACATGAAATCATCTCTTTTTGGCATTTCTTAACGACATAAGAAGTTCTAAAATAGTAGAAATGCAAATAAGTAGAGTGAAAATGGTAGATGCTGTATTTATATTTATTTATGTATAATAACAGAATGCCTGGTGTTTCAGATCAGCACAGTGTGCCTGGATTCTCAGAGTATTTGTTTTATAAACAGGGATGAAGCTGCACAACGCACCTCTCCCTGCTCTGCAGAGGAGCAAAGCAGCTCACAGGGCAATTAATGACCTGCTAGAAATGCAGTTGGGAAGTGAACCCCAGAATCTTGGCTTCCCAGCCCTTGTTTGAGCCTGTCGGGATAACTGGGATAAATTGATAAGGGGGAAAGAGGAGAGACGAGGGAGATGTGACACCCACTGTCATGGAGCATCTTTTTGAAATTGTGGAATAAATATAATTCAAATGATTCTTCTAAAAGAACTTGAAAAAACCCCAGGTGAACAGTTACAAAAACAAACAGAATGAAACCTGAGAGTGTTTTTGACTTGTTTCTGCCTAGGGCAAGACATTTAGGTTAGGTTTTATTTTGCTTTTGCTCTGCCCTTTGCCCCTCCCCCTTGCTGGGTTACCTACTACAGGAAATAACAAATTAGGCAAAAGAAATCCTAAATTACAGTTGGAGGAGGCAGGAACTGCTGTGTGAGGGTAAAACTGCAGAGGCTCAGGTGTAAATTGGAGGGCAGTCCTTGTGCCTGGGATTTTCTTCCCCAAGGAGCAGGTGGGCTGTGAGTTCATCCCTTCCTCCTCGCTCCATCAGAGGCAAGGCTTCCTCACCTGGCAGGGACACAGCTCCAGGGGTGGGAATTTCCTCCCTTTCCAGCCCATGCAGCGTTTGGTGTGTGGTGCTCTGGAAACATCCTCTTCTGGCTAAGGAAAGGATGGAAAATACAGGGCTGAAATAGAAGGTTGGTGCTGATGCAAGCTGTGTTTACTTTTGAAAATTCAGTTTATTAAACTCAAGGCTGCAGAACTCCAGGGATCAGTGATGCTGTCTGAACATCACCTTCCGCACCGCACAAGCAATTTTTCAAAATTACTTTTTTAATTAAAAGTTGTATCGGTTTAACGCGAGTTAAAGGAAAGTTCACAGGCTTAGCATCGTCTGAAACATGCTGCAGATTTGGGAAAGAACCTTTCCCTGCCTTCTGAAAGTTTATCCAAAATAGTGAATATGCATGGGAAGAGAGGGAAGTCTCCTCCTGGACTGGATTGCAGGGTGAAGGTATTTATTGATTATCAGTCCAGCTCCGCTTCCATTACCTTCAGAAGGAGCTGCAGAGCAGCAGAGTTGGAATATGAACATAAGGAAAACAAGGAGGACTCGAGGTACAGCAGAGGAAAGTCAATACAGAGCTTATTTAAATGTCAGCTGCCTGCAAGAGCTGTGCTCCAAAGCTGTGAGCAGAGATTAGGGCTGGGAGGGAGGGAGGTGGCTGGGCAAGGCTGCTGCTGGGGGCAATGCCTGCACCAGGAATATGTTAAGGAGGGAGAAGGAAATGCTGACTGAAAATTGCATCTGACAATTAGTTGTGAGCAGCTAATTGGAGAAGTTGTGTGGCTCTTGGGCAGGGGAAGCCTGTGACTGTGCTTGGTGGGCGATCTGATCCATGTTAACAGTGTTATTCATCAGCGCTGCTGACAGGGATAAGTGACACCCATTACAAATCTGTTTACTACCTCTAGATAATGTATTTAGTTCCTGAATGTATGTGCAGGGTAGGGAGTGTCTGTGAGCACAGGGTTTCTGGAATTTTATAGAACTGTAGAATATCCTGGGTTGGAAGGGGCCCACAGGGACTTTGAGCCCAACTCTGAGCCCTTTGAATCATTTTAAATCACATTGACTTTATTTTCCCAATAGGTCAGAGTTGTAATTCTGTGGCATTTGTCAATGTAAGGGGTTTTGTATTTGGGGGAGAGCTTGAGCAAAAAAATTACTGTTCTGTAGAAGAATTGCCTGATTCTGAATTTCATGGCCATTTTTGTTTTGGAAAGTTAGCCACTAATTACGTGCTGTAATAAGAAGTAGTTTTCTTACTGTTGTGCCAGAAATAAAATTAGGTTGAGCACTCTCACGTAGGAAACATTATTGGAGTCAACCTCCAAGATGTTGCCCTTGGGGGGTCATGGTTGGACTTGATGATCTTGGAGGTCTTCTCCAACCCAAATGATTCTGCACAGTCCTCAGCATTTTGGGCAGGACTGGAGGTGAGAAAGATGGAGTGCTGTAGCTCATTGTAACCCAGCCAAGTTTTCCTTTGTTTTGTCAGCCTCGTGCTTCATTCTGAATGGAGTTTGGTGGTTTTGTCTGCAGGGGGGTGAGTGCCTGGTGCATGTGAGAGCCAGAGCACGCCAAGGCTTTGGCATCCAGCCCCTTCTGGCACTGTTGGTTCCTTGGCACAGCCAAACTTCATGCTAACCCTGATCAGAACCTGTGTGGTGTACCAGGTGCTTGCTGAGACCATGACCTTGGGAGCAAAGGACAAAACAAACTCTGGTTTGGATGCGTTTCATCTACATAAACTCACAGCAAGAAGCCTTTGTGCTCTTACCAGCCATCCCTTAGGGTCTCACTGCCTGCAAAGGCGCATTTACTGAAAAACACCCCAGCTCTGCACGTGATCCTCTCCTGCAGGGAGGATGGGAGAGCAAACACCGTGTGATGAGCTCTGTTTGCACTCTGTGATGCTCTTCTGAGCAGAAGGCCTCCCACAGAAGACACTTTATTGTCCAGAAGGGCAGGTGGCCACGCTGGGCAGGCAGGGATTTTGCAAGTTGGTGGGATGTGCAGCAGTGGGCTAAAGTTGCTGTCCCTCTCTCTGGCATTGGCTTTTATTTTCCAAAAGGTGTGATGACAGCAGAGCAGTGGACAAGGGAAGTAGGTTTGCATTTAAAATACACAGGAGGTCCCACTGAGCCAGCGTTGACTTCTCTCTTGGCCCTGTAGCAGTGCCATCACTGTTCACCCCTCTTGTTTAATGGGATTATTAATATGGATGTGTTTGCTTCCCAGGAGTGTCCTGAAAATCAGTTAAAGTTGGAAAAGTGTGTTGGAGAACTCTCTCAGTACTGCTTTAAAAATTTAAAAACCTTAAAAATTTAAATTAAAAAAAATTAAAATCTTCTTGATTTCTATTAGTAAGAAGAAGTTTAGCTCCTCCTCTGCTGGAGCTTCCTCCTTGCATTTTTCCTATTGCTTGTGTGTGGTATCCCACGGCTCTTCAGTCTGCATCCTGCTTTATAAAATGTTACATTTTATCCTGTATTGGAGAGTCAGATTTCCAGTATGTATTTTATTACACAGAATGGGAATAGGAGGCAACCTTCAAAAAATGGGCTGTATAACTTCTTCCCCTTCAGATGACACAGAGGAGTTCTCATGCTTAATTGAAAGGTTCAGGATTCTATTTTCAAGACTTCTATTCCAGTGAAAGGTGGAGAGCTCTTTTTGCAGATTACTTGTGGCCAGGACTGATTTCTTGTCCAAAAATTAGACTCCTTTAGCAGTTTTTTCAAAAGGCAGCTGGGGAGCCAGTGTCAAGAGGGGGTCGAGTTGAGAAGAACACTTTCTGTAGCATTTAAATGAGATATTTCTTGGAGGGGATCCTTGCAAGGGGGGTTATCTGTAGGTGGTGTTAAAATCCTTGGATGTTACTGGAAGTTGGATTGGAGATGAAGGGAGGGAACAAGGATGTGAATGCTGGGAGGAGTGAAGAGTTTGCTCTTGCAGGGCAAGGGAACACGGCACCTTCTCCCTTACAACTCTCACCTGAAGCCCATGTTTCTTTCCCCTCATGGATTTTTTTGGTTCTCCTTTGGTTGTCTTTCCCTTCAGTATCAAAGCTGCATCCCCTGAAGGTTGTCTTGGCTTCTGGTGCCTGAGTTCACCCAGGGAATGAGATGAAACAAGACAAACTTGGTTCTAATCGCTCTCGTCTAATTCTGCTGCATAATGGAGATGAGCAGTACTTACATAACAATATCCTGGGATGTTAATAGATTTAATAACCCAGAAAGGTGGGAAGAGGTTCTGAATTACCTACAAAATGGCATCTAACTAATGAAGTTTACGGGAAGCTCATCTCTTTGAAGGAGAGTCAGATGGTAGGAGCGAGACTTCTGCATATGCTCCGAAGAGGAGACAAAATGAAGCTGCCTGTCCTAATCAGAATAAAACTCCCATTAAAAATAAGTTCTGAGGTGCTGTTGGATTATGCCAGTAATAAGGGCTTCTAATTCAAGTCTTGCAAAAATGTAAACAACACAGACTCCTTTAGATTAAACCTTTTTTTTCCAAGTGTTGATATGTTCCAATCTTGGGGATTAGAACTCTGTATGTGCCCAGCGAAAACAATGGGTTCATTAATGCTGTTTTGTTAGACCTTGCCCCCCTCTTGCCATGGTGATAAGGGACCTTAATTAGATCCCAGAACAAATGCTGGGGAGCTTGACAAAAAGGAGAAACATGGGGAGGGGGTGGAGAAATACTGAGATGTTGTTAGCAGATACATGCAGAGAGCTGCATCCTGCAGAGGAGAGACTGTGCTTTATGGAAAACTCTGCATTTCCTTCCCAGGAATTCCCACAGCCTGTGCTGCTGGGCTGGGAACATCCATGGGCAGTGTGTAGGACTGGCACTGGCAGCTCCCTGCACATCAGATCCTGCTCCATGGGCCGGGAGAGGGGACTGTGGGTTAAAAATGTGCATTCCTGAATCTGTGCTGGATGCTGCTGGGGCTCCCCACGGGAAAGGGTCAGACCATCGGGTCGATTCATGTGTTGGTTTGTGAACAAGAAAATGTCTGTGTGGGGAGCCTTGGGAAGGGAGAAGGAGGAGGATTCAGAGGATTTTTATGAATACCTTCAGCAGAGAGGGTGTAGGCAAAAGGGGGGGAATTGTGGTGCTAAACAATGGAAAGGAAGGTTGGCAAATAATCTGGGAAAAAGAAGAGAGCTTTCTGTGAGGAGCAGATCTCCATGTGGTTTCAAAAAGCAAGCATGCAGAAACATGGGCGTTAAAAATTAAGAAATGCTGGGTTATTCTGTTTGTTTTCTATTATTGGGTGCTCAGGTTACGCCTTCAAAACCTCCTGTGCCATCGCTGGAGGTAGAACATTAACTTCAGGTTAAAATCCCAGCTTCTCATTAACTGCATTTCCAGTCTGAAATCGGAGGACCATGGCTATCAGCTCTCATACCTTTGTCTCCAGTCTTAAATTACCTGCTGCCTGATTAGTTGTACTTCATAATTATTCCTTACTTAAATTACCTTTCAATAAAATAAGACTGTCTCTTTGAGTTTCTCGTAGGAAGTGTGTTTTTCTGGCCGTAAGACAGTTGTTCTCTGAGCAACTAATTTATTAATTTATTTTTATTTTCATGTCAGGTTTTCTGTATCACAGTGACATGTCTTGGTACACAGGTGAAGATGTTTCAAGTGAAATTTATTGCATTACAAGATGATGCATAAAAGCCAACCCTGTTGTCAAGGTCTATCAAGCAGTTTAAAGCTTGGAATTGGATCTCTGTCTAGCCTAATATTTTAGAAACTTTTAAGTAAGAACAAGGTGTAATTCCTCTATTTTGAAAAATAGGCCTCTGCAAAGCATGCATCAAACCTGCCAGCATTTTAGTAAATATATCAAAAAGCAAATTCAGGTGCCTGTAGACCTACATCTCATTTAAACACATTATTGTAGGTGCTAAAGTAATCCTGTGAGAGGCAGGTGTTATCTCTGAGTAAACACAGAACTGTCCATCAGGCCTGATGATGTGGGAGTGCCTCTGTGTGATCTCACTGAGCTCCCTGAGCCTGGGGAAGCAGCAGGAACGAGCTGTGTGGCACCAAAAGCTGCTGGGTTTGGTGTTTGTGCCAGTCCCTTCTGAGCTGCTTGGGTTGGGACAGGGTTTGGTTATCAGGAGTGGAAAAAGCTCCAGGTATCAAGGCGTGCTGCCCTGCCCAGGGTGGCTCTGACAGTGTTGCAATGGGCCCATTTTAACAACGGTAGTTTTTTTTTTTCCTGAAATGTGTTCAGAAAAGAGAAACTATTTGAAGTGTGCTAAGTACGAGATGTCTTGCATTTTCTTACTCATCCACTCTTTCTGTGTGTTTCCAATACCTCTCTTTAGGATGTTTATTCAAGGTTAACAGAACCTTCTTTACAGTGCTTGCTGTTCTTTCAAAACCCTGGCATTCATTATTTTTTAATTTATCTAGAGAGCACGGTGGCCTTAAACTTCCAGGACTATCCAGAATTAGTTTCTGTTTTGCAAGAACAGAAAGTGGCTTCTCTTTGGAACTGAATGGGAACTGAGGTGGTCCAGTTTAAGTTTGCCAATTTTCCTTTGCAGACTGAGAGTGACTGTTTAAGCTTAAGCAAGTTGTAAGGGTTATAAAGGCAATTTCATGGAGCCTCAATGGAAAGGAATTTCAGATAAATACATACAAGATGACTGTAGTTTTAGTAACATTAATAAAAATAAGAGATAAAGGTAAAGTAGGGGGAGGAGATTTGAATTTTCACATGGCTGAGATGGAGGAGTGAGGTGGGTGAGCAGCCTCTGCCTGCCACTTAATTGGACCTCAGAATAAACTGGAGACCAGGTGTCCCTGCTCTGTAAACCCGTGGTCTGCAAAATTATTGTCAGATAAACATTACTGCAGGAAAGAAACCTATAAACTCAGGTTTTTATGGGTTATAACACTGTTAGTTGTAAATAGCACCATTAAAATCCACCCTTTTCAGACAGATGCTTCAGGAAAAGTGAACATGAACTCCTGCCTGTCTGCAGGAGTCTGTGCTCCAGAATTCAAGGAAGGTCTCAGTGGGCCTGGAGCTCTCTGGAAGTGGCTGCTGGTGTGGTGTGAACCTGGTGAAACCAGAGCAGCAACCTTTGGAAATTGCCTTCAGTGTCTTTGAAGCTGCAGGGGTTGCTTCCATGTTGTACTTGGCTGAACATCTTGGAGTTCTGGGGGGAAAAAAGGCAGGCAGAGGATAACAAACTTAATATTAAGCTGAACTTGCTTATGGATTTCAGTTTGGAAGGAATAAAATGCATATTTCCATGTCCATTGTTAGTCCCCCCCGTGACAGACTCGCTGTGTGTGCTGGTGATGGAATTCTCTGACTTGGGTTGGAGCTGCTCCTGTCAGAGCAGGAAATGCACAGTCAAGGTACTAAATAATGTGATTAGATGGTCTAGAGGATTTAGTCCTAAATCATGATTTATTTTTTTAAGCTGTTGTTCCTAGTGTTGTACATATTAACTAAGAAGGTCTGTTTGGCTTGTACTAAGTCAAAACATGGTAGGAGAGTTTTTAAAGTCACCATTTAAAGCTCAGATTATGAGTTAAAACTCAGACCTTGGCTAATTCCCACCAGTGGCTGTCAGGTCTGGCTGCAGGGGAATGCAGAGAACCAAGTGGGAGTGCCAAAATGCCAAATTCCCTGTTCCCCAGGGCAGCAGCAGCACGTGGAAGGTGTGTGACTTCAGGAAGACACCTCTGAGTTAAGCTGATAAAACCTCTCTTTAATCCTTATTCTGGTTTCCACCTACTTCAGTTAATTACAGAGATGAGTTGTTAGTGGTGAGTTTTATGAAACCGTGTGTAAACAGTGTGTACGATGAAAACAATGAAGACCTCATTTGTAGATCAGACATTAGGGAGATAGGATTATTTCCTGGCTCAAAGCAGGTGTCAATTACGTGGATAGTTCCCTTTGTGTTCAAGTTTCACGGCAGGCAAGTGTTTAGCAGGGAATAGTGCACTTTGGAGAGGTGTCTGGATTTTACAGGCTGGGTTTGTACCAGTGCTGGTGCATCCCCATCCGTGCTGGAGCTGTGCAGTAATGGTGCAGCCACGCCAGCAGAGAGAGATGTGTGTGGGAGAAGTCCTTGGTGGCCTGGCTTCTGCTTTTACAGTTTCTCCTGAGCTAATTGTTGAAGCCTTGCATTAAAAAATGAAACCTAATTAAGGATTATGTGAGTTGAACAGTGTTGGAAGTCTTGATTCCACAACTCAGTGTGTTCTCCTGAGAGAGTTTCATGATGTATCTGAAGCATGTCCAGGAGCAGGATGTAAGAGAAGGAGTCAAGGTTGTTTGGAAATGCTGCCCAGCTGGTTTAACACAGATCAGCCATCCCAGGCAGGGTTAGCAGTCAGGTGTGTGTGCTTGACCTGGGGAGAGCCCAGCCCTGGGACAGTTGGCTGCTGGCAGGAGACAGCAAATGCTCGTCTTGGGGCAGGAGGAATACCTGCCCCAAGGAGGAATACCTGCTGCTCCTGTCTTCTTTCCGGGAAAAAAATTTGGGATGATAGCTGTGCCTGATGAAGGCTGGAGCTGCAGGGAGCATCACACTGACATCTCCAAAGACACAGCCGTGGTGTGGGACACGCTTTGGCCGTGGTGTCCCTTGGCTGTTGTGGGACAGTGTCACCTCTGGCAGGTCAGAGGGTGCCCAGGCAGCAGAGCTGCTGTCAGCAGTGGGGATGGGATGGTGTTGGATTAAGCCCTTTTCTGACCCAGGGATGGGGCAGCTGAGAGCCATGTTAAAAACTTTTATTCTATTTTCAGTCTCACGTGAAGGGTGAGACAATACAGATGTTACAATTCACACCATCACAATCAGAAGCCAAATATTCCCTAATTACAATTACTATAAGTGTTTCTTGGCCTATCAGCTTTAGCCACACCATGCTGTAAATGCCTTAAAACCAAAAATCTAAAATTACCCCTCATGGGTCCTACTACAATATACCTTCCATAGTTCTATTTCTCTGAAGTATCTACTCTTATTTACAAGGCCATCCTTTGAAACTGATTTCTAGCTCCATTTCCCTCTTAACAATGTCTGCCCTGTTCTCATCTCGAAGTTTCCATACACTGTGTGAGCCTTCTGTCGGGCTTGGAGAATTCCCTACAAATCCATTTCCCACAGGATGGCAGAGCCTGGCAGCATAATGATGATGGTGCAGTGGTTATGATGGGATGGCAGAGCCCCAGGGAGCAGAATGGTGATGGTGCAGTGGTTATGATGGGATGGCAGAGCTCCATCTCCAGCAGCGGTGCCGGTACCAGAGGAGCCCGGAGTCTGCACGGGGCTGGGTGATCCTGCTGGCCTGAAACGGTGCTGGCAGAAAGCTGGGGCACTGCCTGGCTGTTTGATTTGTCTCCCTGGCTTCCCCTGCCTCGGCTCCTCTGTGTTCCTGGCAGGGAGGGCGCATCTCGAGCTGCAGATGGTCACAGGGAGCGGGAGGTGTGAGAGGGGCTGGAAGCGACCGGGCGCTGGCAGCCCCCAGGCAGGAGCAGCCAGGCACTGCTCACACAGAGCCCTTGCAGGACTCATTCACGGCTTGCAGGACCCTCCTACAGAATACAGCAGCCTGTAATGTTGGTCTGTATATCTTTAAAATATAAAATTCGTTACAGCTGTTCATCTCACAACTACCTGGAGTTTCTCGTTGGTTTAACCAAGTGATGTAGCCGAACTCATAAGTGCAAAAATGTCCAAGAAATTAAATTAGCAAGCCAAAAGTGATGGCATGGAAGGGGGCAGGAGGTAATTAAAAGATAAGGCGTTGTAAAAAAGCTTGATTCAAGGATTTGTAAGCAGATGTCCAGAGTGTAATTTTTTCTTTGTGTTCACTGGGAAGTTTCTATTTTATTCTTGCTTCTCAGTTGATGACAGAATAACAATACAGCTCCAGTGTCTGTTGTGAACAAACTTCTGTGGGCTTTTTCCCATAAAAACCCTTTTTGGAGTATGTGGAAGTTTACCACAGACAGATCGTGGCTGTGTGATTGTGTACAAGTGCTAAATGCTCTTGGTATCCATCAAATTTAGTTCTGCTGCAAAAGCAACACTCTGGCCCTGTTGCTTACTGGTGATGTTCATTAGCAAGTGTTTTTAATCCTTTTTTCACAGAAGGTTAAACTGAGAGTAGGAAGTTATGGTGCAGTTGTGTAAAGATGCTGTAGTCTCCCAGTTCCCAAGGATGTCAGTGATGGCAATCAGGCTGCAGAGCAAAAATCCTCCTGTTTGAATCATTCAGTGCAGGGTTCCCTGTATGACACAGGAGCTGGCGGACGTTCATCCATGTATTGTGTTGAAGTAACTTTATTTATTGTACTTTCTGTGTTCTGGGAAGACCTGAAGCAGTGGCAGCTACAAGAGCCACTGCAAGCTGCTCTGCCCCATCCCCTGAAGTGTCCAAGGCCGGGTCTGATGGAGCTCTGAGCTACCTGGGGTGGTGGAAGGTGTCCCTGCCCATTTATATGGAAAGAGATGAGCTTTAATGTCCCTTCCAGCCCAGGCCATTGTTATTTTCTGATTGTCTGGTCCATGTAAAATCCCATGTGTACTTACAACTCCGTATTTCCTGCAGTTGCACACCAGCTCCTGATCTCCAGTGGGGGTGCAGGCAGCGATGACCAGGCTCTGCAGGAGTGTCTCAGAGTAAATGAGGTTGTTAATCAAGGCTGGGGCTTCCTCTGCTTGCTGAAAGCTAATTAGGACTTGCCCAAAAATATGCATTTTTAAATGGCCTAATTGAACTGTTCAGCAGTTTAATTTAGCTGTAATGGAGGCCTGAAGTTTTGGTTGGTTTTGTCAGAGTAGGAGAAGACATTTATGGTTGGTGGTGGTCACTGTGCAACCCTGCAGTTGCATTGCAGCTCCATCTTCCAGTGGAATAAACCCCGTGTTCCAGTGGAATAAAAAATAATCAGAATCCCACTTTTACTGGCTTGGATGCAACAGAGAGCAACCTTATCCCCAGACTCACTGGCTAAATTCTGCCAGAGCCTTTCCCTGCTTCCTAAACTGCCCATTATTGTTTTAAGTGCATGTATTCAGTATTCTTGATGCCTGTCCTAAAGCTGCATTGCATTTCTGTAAAACACAAAATACCTTGTGACACTTGCCATTTCTTACTACATGTACGACCTCTGGAACATCTCCAGAGCTCTGGAAAAGAATGAGATTTTCAGTAATGGCTACAGGCATTAAGGGCATAAATACTGTTGAGTATCACTGGGATTTATGCTCCGAAGTTGCTGTAAATGCTTTTGAAAGTCACATCCAAAATGCATCATTAGGAACAAGATATGCTGCTGGTGGTTTTTAAAGCAGATGTGTGATATAGATGAACAATAAAATGAAAGGTGCTTTATAATGTTATTCTTGTGGAAGAATTGTTAAATACATAATCATTACAAACAACTGAATTGTGGAGAGCTTTCCTGTCAGGATTGCAGTTTGGTATGTTGAAATTCATCCAGCTCCAGAGAGAAACCAAGGGACTGAGATTTCAGGGCAAAACTCCTATACTCTGTTGTTAATCAAGAAGAAATTTCTATATATTCCTACTGAGACAAGAAAATACCCCCAGTTCCCAAGAAATGTTCTAATACACTGATTGTTAAATGTAAATGAGACCCTGTCATTAAAATCCATAGATTCACAGTGCTAAATGACAAATTGCAGTTACCACATCGCTTAATACACCATTCTTTTATTTTCATATCTCGCAGGTTTGTTACTGCTCAGCGGTGTCTGGGAGCTTTTCTGGGGTTTGGGCTGGTGGCTGTTGTGTCTGGGAGGTTTTCAGGGGTTCCGGGTGGTGGCTGTTGTATCTCCAGTGGAACTTTGGTTTCCACTGACCCTTGAATTTCCTGGAGGCAGGAAATGTGCTGCTGCTCAAAGAGCAGATTCCTCCTGCTTCTCTTCCCACAAATCCTAAACTGTCATTTTCCCCACGTGCTCTAAAGATGGACCATTTCCCCCTCCTTCCTGCCTGGTTTCAGCGCCGTGTGTCATTATTTGGATTTGTAATCTCTGAGTTCTCTTCCTGAAGAGGTGGCAATTCCCCTGGGAGCGTCTCCGGCGTTTTGCCTGTGCCCAGCTGCTCTCCCATCACATCCCGGCGTATTTATGGGGCTGGGCACTCCTATTAGCAGTTGTAGTTGCATATTTAAACATACTTCACATAACTAATTATGTTTCATGGCCTGTAGCCAAATTGACTAATTCTGCCTCCTTGAAGCTCCAGAAAAATACACATATTTAGAACGTGGCTCAAACTTCCCTTTAGCGACTCAGTGACGTCTCCCTGAAGTTGGGCTGTTTGAAGTGGGCAAATAAAGGTGTTTCAGTGTGGGAAAATTTTGCATCAATTTTCCCATCTGTCTTGTCTCCTATTTTTTTTTTTGGAGCCTGTCTTTGGTGGCAGCTCTCCCTGTTCCAGCCGAGGGGGCTTGTTCTATGTGGATGTGCTGCTTGGGCTCCTTCACATCATCAAATGCAAAATATTTGTCTTAAGTCAACTCCTGAGGTGTCTACTTTTTAAAAAATCATCACACAGAGCAAGAGGCTGGGCCAGCTGCTTGCATTGTTGCCCCAGAGAGGAAATACAGACCAACTGTGCTGGAAATGGAAGTGGTTGCACTTACACTTGGAGTTGCTGGTTTTTATTTGTAGAGCTGATTACAGACTTGTACAGGCAATTATCAAAAATAAGGAAAGTCTGGGAATGCTTTTTTTCCTTGGTGTTGCTCTGCCGGTTGTGTGTTCCCTCTGAAATGCTCATTCCTGACCTGCTGGAGGCTGGGGCTGGGCATTTCTGCCTGGAGTCTGGCTGTAATTCCATTTTGGAGCCCCAGCATCCCACCTGACAGCTCTCACATCCTGCTGCCATCGTGCTAATTGCTTGGCATTCCCAGGATTTTACTGCAAGGTGTTCATGTGCAGAGATCTCCCTCTCACAGGTGGAAGGGCGGGGGGGATTTTTTATTTATTTGGTTTTGCTAGCCTAAGTTGGGTTTGGAATGGGAAGCCATTAAAGGATAAAAGCAATGCACATGCCTGTAGAGGTCAATTTAACTGGTACAGCAGCACAAAAACACACAAAGGACCCATGTAACAAAACCTAATCGGCTTTAGCTTGAGGGTTACCAGAACCCCCATCTCTGAGATTGCTGCTATCAGTTACATTTTTACAGTTCAGCACTATTTTTTATTGCAATTGAAGCATGATATTTGTATCTATTAGCCTTTGAGTTTCCTCTTTAGCTGCCTCCCCATAAAGGGAGATGCAGCATTATTATTAAACTGTTCTCCGGGCTAAACACTGTGAATGTCATTCATGTCTGTGTTTATTAATAAAGCAGGAAGAGAGAGAAGCTTCAGCTTGTCTGCTTTGCTTGACTTGCATCAAGGATAACTTTGCAAGAGAGAGCGAGCTTTCAATAAGTATTCAAAATTGCATAATGAAAAGGTTCTGGAAATAATTATAAAAATCAGACTGAAATCACTTTGGAGAATTGTTGAGGTGGTTTTTTTTTGGTCAGGGTGGTTTTTTTTTTATTTTTGTGTTTTGTTTTTTTTTTTTTTTAACATTAAAATTGGCAATGAAGTGTAATGAAGACAGTCAGAAATAACCCCTGCCTCCCACGCAGGGTATATATAGAGATTGTATTTACTCTGCTGTGCAAGCATCTACTGCAAGATGGCACATTAAAATGTGAACAAAACAGCACATCCCCGCTCCTGGATGCCGCAGTGCTGCTGGGATCTGATAAACACTGGGAGTGGGGAGCTGTGCTCAGCGTGTGCAGCAGCTGTGCCACAGCCCTGCCACCCCAGCCACCCACTCTGCCCCCACCAAACCTGGGCACCTCCTCCTCATCCTCCTCATCCTCCTCTTCCTCCTCTTCTTCCCAGGGCAGTTTTCCAAACCTTATCCAAAAGCTGGAGTGTGGAAACCCAGAGCACAGGGAATATTTCTGTGTCTGCTCTGGGGTGCCCTGACCCCCAGGGCAGCACTGACTCTGACCCTCATCCATGGAGAAAGTTTCCCAGACTTCAAGATAGACTGGAATCCACAAAAGTGTGAAATAGATTATAGAGAGCAGTGTAGGTGTATCACTTGGTGAGAAATTGAGGGTTTGGGATTTTTAGTGTGTTGTGGATGGAAGCAAGACGGAGGGCACAGGGTGTCGTCCTGGGTTTCTTCTTCATGCTTCTTCTTCCTCCTTCTCCATGGGTTTGGGTGATGTTTTGTAATTGGGCAGAAAAGTCCCCATTGCAGCTCTTTGGGATCAGTTATTGGGTCAAAAGGGAAATAATCCAGGTGTCAGCTCTTAATTGGATAGTTTAGTCTTAAAAGACCTTGCACCAAGAGATTGTTGGGCATTTTGTGCCTTGCTGCCAAACTCATGGCTGTGAGGCTGTTTTACTGATAATAAATAATAAACACCTGAGTCCCAACATGAAATACTGTCTCAAGTGCCTCAATCAGACCCAAAGAAACCCACTCTAGAGTGCTCAAACTTCCCAGCTTTCTGCAGCTCTCCCTGCCAGGTGTGTGAGCACACCCAGGGATGGGGTGGTGATGAGTTTTTGGTTGAGGTGGTGTCTGAAATCAACACTGCTCTTCTTCTCTCTTCAGCACCACGATTTATTTTCTGTCAGGTCTAAGCTTTTTTTTTTTCCCCCACCACAAAATTGTTTCCAGTCCTTGTCGATGTGTGTGTGACCTTCAGTGGGTAATCTCTTAATTAATTTTTGTACTGAATATGTAGCATATTGAGACGTGAGCTTTAGGCACTCATCTCGGAGGCTGTGTTAATTCTAAAAATCAAATGCATCAAATTTGGCAAGAAAAGCCCAATTGCAAGTAACCAACCTCTTTCTGCTTCCCTCCTGCTCTTTCACCTCAAAAAATGTCATATTGCCTATATTTGCATGTGATAATTTAGCATAAAAAGCATTTTGAGCACCCCGGAATGAACGTTTTGACATTCAACTGGATGTTTGCTTTTACATTTGCCATACTTGGGTGCACCTCTGTGAGAAATGCATTGCAGAATTTTTGTATCTGAGGTTAGACAAATTGTTTTAAATGCTGGTAATTGATTCCCAGCTAATGCTTTCAGCATGGGTTGCTCAGGCTGAGAAGTGCAGGCTGAGGTTGAATTTGAAATTGGAGTTTATTGTGTTCCTGTCTTCCTTCCATTCTGTTCTGAGTGCTGGGGGAGAGCTGCTGGAAGGATTTTTGTTTGGTTTGGGTTTGGTTTTGGTTCCTGTGGTGAGGCTTGGTTTTTGGTTTTGTGGTAGGTGGTTTTTTGGGTTTGGTTTTGTGTTTGGTTTTTTTTGAGACAATGAAAAAAATCAACTTTCTAGTCAGCAAAAATGGGTGTGTGGCTTTTAGGCTGCAATCCTGCGGGCTCCCATTTCGTGTGTTCTCTCTCTAATTAAAAGGAGTGTTCCTTACAAGTGTAGGTATGGTAGAGGGGGAGAAAAAAATGTGTGGCTAGTTGTTGGCAGCAGCTACTGTTTGCAAAGGGATGTCATCACCTTCAAAATTTGTTGTTTGTAAGAAGGCTTTTTTACCTCCCAGTGCTGCAAGTAGCATTTAAAATAAGCAATCCTGAGAAAAGATCATCAGAGTTCTTCTATTTTTCCCCGGCTATTTGTTTGAAGATACTGATACAAGTACATTCAAAGAGCTTTTCCATATTTTATATAGACTTTTCACATAGTTGTAGTAGGGAACAAAGGTTTCATGTTGGAAAAAAATATTGTTTGTTTGTAAGTTCTTTGGGGGGAAACTCTGACAGCAAGATTTGAAATTAATTTCCAAGTCCTGTAAATTTTAATGGATTTAAAAATCTGATTGGCCTTTTATTTTATTATCTTGTCCAGATACTGTCATGCAGTATAAAAATAAAATTAAACCATTATATTCTTTATGTGTTTTTCATCAATAATTGAAATTAATTCTTGATGTGGAAATTCTTGAAGGGATTAGTTCACCATAGCTTGGATGTGCACTGTGGTGCCATGATGAGTTATTTACTTATTCTCATTGGGGGGGTTGTTCTCTTTTTGTTCTCTCTAGGATATTTTTGTCTGCATTTATTAGTACAATACTGAAATTAGTGCAGTGGCCAGTTTTCCCTTGGAGAAAACTGCTGTGGACAAAAAGGAAGGTCCCCACACCTGGAAACTTCCTTTGTGGCTGTAAAAGAAGTGACTTGATGGTGACAGAGATGTTGCTCAGAGAGGAAGGAGAGCTCTGTGCTGCCCAGGGTGAGCTGAGCAGAAATCCAGGGGATGGCCCAGCACTGCATCTGCACCAAATGGAGATGTGCAACAACAGAATTTGGATTTACACTGATTTATGAGTGTAATAAAAGTGCATCTGCCTTGACTCTGGGGGATGATGCTGTGCAGGGCCAGGCGTTGGCCTCTGTGATTTTATGGGTCCCTTCCAACCCAGAATATTCTGTGTTTCTGTGATCCCTGTGGGTCCCTTCCAGTCCAGCACATCCTGAGGCTCTGACTGTGCCTTCCTTGGCATCTGGGTACCACTGGGGAGGGGGAACAACCCAGAACTGAGCATTCCAGGGGTGTCTGCAGCGCTGCATCCTCTGGGAGCTCTGCAGTGCTTGCCATGGACCAGGGGGCTGTGCCTGTCCTTTCCCATCCCTCCCAAGCATCCTCTGGGAGCTCTGGAGAGTTTGCCATGGACCAGGGGGCTGTGCCTGTCCTTTTACCATCCCTCCCAGAGTTTTCCCAGCCGTGTGCGACAGCGAAGCCATGACAAAAACTAAAGCCAGGAAAAACGAAAGCTCGCTTAGAGAACTAAATTTGCCATGAGAAGTAACACCAGGTGCTCTCTAATTGTTCACGTTTTGGTGGTTTTGGTGTGATCTTTGTTTTGATTTATTAAAAAAATACGGATATTGATTAGTACTGATATCTTACTGTGAGGGATAAAAACTCTCAAAGAGTTAAAGTTAGAAAGTTAATGTTTATTGTGGGATAGCTCCCAAATACACACCACAATTTACAGGTGATTGCAGAGTCCTTTTAGCTATACAAGTATTGAATACCCAAAATACAAATGCATATTCATAACTTTGGTGCATCCCATTAAAGGATATTGATTAGTACTGATATCTTACTGTGAGGGATAAAAACTCTCAAAGAGTTAAAGTTAGAAAGTTAATGTTTATTGTGGGATAGCTCCCAAATACACACCACAATTTACAGGTGATTGCAGAGTCCTTTTAGCTATACAAGTATTGAATACCCAAAATACAAATGCATATTCATAACTTTGGTGCATCCCATTAAAATGGTAATTGATTTATTAAAAAAATACGGATATTGATTAGTACTGATATCTTACTGTGAGGGATAAAAACTCTCAAAGAGTTAAAGTTAGAAAGTTAATGTTTATTGTGGGATAGCTCCCAAATACACACCACAATTTACAGGTGATTGCAGAGTCCTTTTAGCTATACAAGTATTGAATACCCAAAATACAAATGCATATTCATAACTTTGGTGCATCCCATTAAAATGGTAATTAGTTCAAAAGCCATTAATCATGTGCAGTTTGTTCCTTGAAATGGGTTGGTGGTCCCTTCCATGGGGAGAGGTCCCAAAATGAGGAAGTAAAGGAAGTCTTCCTCGTTCTGACCTTTCTACCTTTTCAATGCAAATATGACAAATGAACCCATTGGTAGAACTCCCATTCTCCATCTTCAATTGGTTTCAGAATAGAGGAGGCCACAATTGTCTCGTGTTCCTAAAAGCTCTTGATCAGTTTTTATATTCTTCATTATAAACCCAGCTAACCCAACATTGTGCTGACAAGCAATCAGTTATTAGCTAACTACTAACTCTTAACTTCATCAAGGCCTACCCATTTATTTTAATTAACTCCAGTAAAGCTTATCTCTAACTAAAATTTTCGCTCCTGTAAAATCTCTAAATTCCTCGAAGTTCGTGTCTGGGTTTGGAGGTGCTGTGCCCTGCTGTGGTGATGCTGGGCAAGCTGGGGGCTGTGCCCGGGGCTGGGGTGCTGAGGATGGGCTGGGCAGGGTGGCACAGCCTGGCATGTGAAACACAAAGCTGTGTTTGGTGTCAGGTACATACAGGCACTGTGTGATTGTGATATGTGTGGAAACCACCATGGGACAGTTATAAAGACGAATTCTAATAATAACTGAGGAAAGAAAAGCATGGATGAAGGCCTTTGAACCTATCCTTTGTTTGCAATTAACCTTTCTAAGTCTTCAGTTGATTTAGGAGCATTTGAATTAAAGCACTAAGGATGTTGCTTTTTGACAGGAACTTTCTGCTTGTAGCTAAGCCTTAAAGACTTTTGCAATAATAACCTTTTGAAGTATAATTTTAAAATATTGCTTGTAGTAAGGATCTTTGAAACTATAGCTTTAGAATATAGAAAAGGGAAACATGCTTATCTCATGCCTTGACAAAACAGTGAAAAGCAGCTTGAGAAAGGAATATGAACATCAACTCAAGGATTAATAGTTTCGACCAAGGGAAGCTGGACATCACTGTCATGAGATTTAAAGTCCTTGCAATCAAAAGGTGGACCCACATCTGGAATCTGGACCTCTAGATTGGAGACTTCTTTCTTCTTTTGGAAGCCCGACCCCACCATCTGGGGATGCTCCTTTTGGGATACATCCTGAGAAAAACTAAATCACAACAGTGTATAGAATTGTGACGTAAAAATTGGGAATAGAAACTGCTGATGAGTAAAAATTGGGAATAGAAACTGCTGAGAAAGCTTATGAGTGCCCCTGTAAATACCTGTAAGCCCCAACTATGAGTGTGCCGTTGGAGGGAAAGCTTCCCCCACTGTACCCAGCGCTGCATTGCTCATACTTCACCATATTAATTAATAAATTGATTGAATATTGGCCCAGTCAAGCTTCTCATTGATAAGAGGCACAGCCCTGGCAGGGCCAGCACAGCCTGTCTGGGCTCAGGAGGGGTGCTGGGTTCCTGGGCAGCGCAGGGGTTGTGGCAGAGTTGTTGTGGCAGTGATCACAGAGCAGCATATGGAGTGTCAGCGCCGAGAGCAGAGCGGGCTGAGATGCTTTTACAGGGTGAGATGCTTTTAGAGCATCCCTTAACTCCTTCCTGCCTGCATTTCCCCTGCATTTCCATCCCCCAGCACCGCCTGCAAGCATATGGTTCACCCCCACCCCGTGCTGTGCTTGGTTTTTTATGTTGCAGCTTTTTTTTTGTTTTTTCCCCCCCCCGTTTTCTCTGCATGGTTGGGTTTTTGTTTGGATCTTTTTTATTGTTGTGGTTTGTTTTGCTGTCTGTTGTTGTTTTGTTGGTTTTTTGGTTCTTTTTTTTCAGCAGAGGCAAAATACTTGGTATCACCTGTACTTATTGGATCTGTGGCTTTTTGAGAATGACATCAGTTTATCTTTGCTAAGCTTTTGATTTAAAAGACAAACCTCTCAAATGATCAATTGCAAGCCAAACTGCCCTTCTCCATCCATGTGAGGATTTTTTTCCCCATTACTAGCCTTCCTTGTCTGAGTTTGAGCACTGTTTTAATCACCTTTACCTTCCCTGCACCTCACAGAGTTTAATTTTTCTTTTATTCTCAAAGATACTTCACCAAGCATAAATATTTCATTCTATATTTGCATACCTTCCTTACCAATGGCCTGCTATATTTAATAAATAAAAAGACAGGAAAATAGTTGCTACAGTTGCTTGTTACACAGAACTCAAATTTTAATGATTAATGTAAATAATCATGGCCTTTTCAAGTTTAAGTCTGTTTTTAAAAAATCACCAAGACAGTGTTGTTTACATGAAAATGGTGAAAGTAAAGCCTGTTTTAATGAACAGAAAATGGCCTATAATCTCAGAATAAACAGGTTTTTTTAATAGTCAATAGGTATGTTTATGAACACCTATGCTGGGTTTTTTTTAATAAGTCACTTCTTAGGGTCTCCCACCTTACAAAGACATCAGCAATCAACAACTTCACTGAATAATCTCGTTTTTGTTTTTATGTAAGCATTAAAACCTTCACATTTACACTTGGTTGGTTTTGAAAAGCAGATCCCAGAGTAGATCCAGAGCTTTGCTTTTTTTATGTGAGTTTCAGGTTAGAACAGACCTTCAAAAGAAGGATAAGGGAGTTTATGATGGTGTGGAAATACTGCAGTGAGTGTCCATGATGTACAGCTATCACAGCAATGAAATGCCATGATTTAATTTCATCTTTTCACCTCCCTGCCAAAAACATCTTGGTCTAATTTTCAAACATCCAACAACTTTGTGTCACCTTTTCTCAGTTTTATCTCTGCAAACCTGTGTTCCTGTTTGTACTCCCAGGATAAATGCTCAGGTCCCAGAACTCTGTGGGCTTTTCCCATCCCAGCCTGAGTCAGATCCATCCTCCTGCTGCTCCTTTCCCTTTCCCATTTTCCCTTTCCCTTCCTTCAGGACAGTGTTGCCCTTTCCCATGGGTGATTTTTCCTGGTGTTTTCCCACCAGGAGTAGAGCAGCAGGGTGCTCTGGAGCTCCTCTTTCCCACTTGACAGGGCTTTTGGAAAACACAGCCTGTGTAAAAATAGTTATTTTTCCATCCCATTAGTGGTGCTGGTTTGGTGGGTGGGGTTTTTTTTTGGTGCTTTTTTTGGGTTTTTTTTGGGGTTTTTTGTTTGTTTTTTTAATTTGTTTGTTTTGGTTTGGGATTTTTTTTTTGGTTTTTTTTTTTTGTTTGGGGTTTTTTTTTTTGTTTGGGGTTTTTTTTTTTGTTTGGGGTTTTTTTTTTGGGGCTTTTTTTGGTTTTTTTTTTAAGTGCTGAAGAAAATGATAATGCTGCCAAGTGGAGATGGGTGAGGTGGGTATTCAGTGTTTGTAATGTTCCCTTCCCTCCCCAGCCTTCCTTTGAAAGGAGCTGGAGCGTGGCTGGTTCTGCAGCTCCTTCTCAGGGGTGAATTTACCTGAGCTTGGAGAGGTGACCCGAGGGGCTGTTCCTGCTCAGCTCCAGCTGGGGCTGCACTGGGAATCCCCAGCTGAGGTTCTGGGGCCGTGTGGGATGGCACCAGGGGCTCTAAGGGGTCTCTGCTTCCTTGTCCTGCTTCCCAACCCCTTCCTGGGCACAGCCGCCTCTGCCCGGTCTGTGGAACAGCATCGCCAGAGTTTTGTCAGCCAGGAAAAACTAAAGCTCACTTAGAGAGCTAAAGATTGCTGTGAGAAGTAACAGCAGGTGCTGTCTAATTGTTCACGTTTTAGTGGTTTTGGTGTGATCTTTGTTTGGTGGAGACCCTTTAGGCTCTGCCCCTGCTGTGGGTGATGCCAGGGTGCAGGAGCTGTCCCACGTGTGCCCTTCCTCCCTTCCCTGCTCCACTGTCAGCCTTGTCATTCAAGTGATAATCCTGCCTCACTTCCACTGACTAATAGTGGTGATTAACCTTTTCAATTTTGACATTATAGATAATAAATCAAGTGTATTGGCATCACGTCTGCAGTGGTGCAAGTTTTTAAAGGATAACAAAATAGGAATCAGAGCACAGCACAGGGACTGCCTGCTGCCCATCCTGGAGGTGTTTAGGGTTGGGAAAGACCTCTCAGATCATCAATTCCAGCTGTCATCCCAGCACCACCACCAGGTTGAGCACTAAACCATGTCCTAGTGCCACATCACGTGTTTTTCCAATGCTTCTAGGGATGGTGACCCCTCCACTTCCTGGGCAGCCTGTTCCAATGCTTTGCAACCCTTTCTGGGCAAAAAGTGTTTCTGATATCCAGCCTAAACTTCTCCTGCTGTTCCCTCTCCTCCTGTCCCTGTTCCCTGGGAGCACAGCCCGACCCCCCTGGCTGTCCCCTCCTGTCAGGGACTTGTGCAGAGCCACAAGGTCCCACCTGAGCCTCCTTTGCTCCAGGCTGAGCCCCTTCCCAGCTCCCTCAGCCCCTCCTGGGGCTCCATTCCCTCCCCAGCTCCGTTCCCTTCTCTGGAGAAGCTCCATCCCCTCCATGTCCATCCTGTCCTGAGGGGCCCAGAACTGGAGGCTCCTCAGCAGTGCCCTGTAGGGGGACAGAATATAAGAAAATAAAGATAGTGTAGAAAGTAACCTTACCCCTAAGGAGTTGCAGCTGGGCCAATTATCAAAGATTAGGAGCAGGCCTGACTTTACCAGGCCACAGCTGTGACCAGTGAGAAGAAGATGCTATAAAAGAGTGGGGTGGTGTTGAGAAGGGAGCTGAAGTCAGTTGGCTGCTTTGTGAAGAAGGAAGAGTCAGTGCTCTGAGGAGCTGCCCACGAGAAACAGCAAGATATGAAACTTCTGTGATAAGGAGACAACTGTATGGAACCCCTGCGATATGGTGACAACAGTGCCCAGCACAGGGAAATAAATGATCCCTTCCCAAGTCCTGCTGGCCCCACCATTCCCTGTAGATCAGCACTAATTGCTGTGCAGCTGGGGGAGTCTCAGACATGTGCATCCATGTGCTGTGTGTGAGCCTGCAGTCCGTGTGCAGGGACAGTTTGCTAATCTGTTTATAGCCTTGGACGTGGATATTTTCAGATCTTTCTCCCCCCCCCTGCTTTCAGTCTGTGGAAGGAACAAATCCTCCAGGGAGAGGCAGTGAGGGTGGCAGTGGTGCTGGAGGGAAGAGAAACTCGGCTTTGTCTTGTCCGCTCCGTGGCTGTGCCAGATGGGACACCCAGCCTGGCACGTGGAGCCTTCCTGTTCCTGGTGCCATTCAGGGGTGACAGAGCTGGGACACTCCATTCACAGGCTCTGGGGATCCAGGAGCTCTCCTGACAGGCAGATCCATGAGGATCAGCAGCAGGAGCTGTGGTCTGTTGAACATTTTGCTTTGTGCCATTGCCATGGGTAGGAACCCTCTGGAGTGGCAGTGAGGGGCACAAGTGTGGGGATGTCACAGACACCTTTTATGGAAAATCCTTTCCTTAGGATTTTTTCTCCTGAGAAGCTGAGAGGCCTCAGGAACAAAATGTAAACAATGGTTATCTGCTGCTGTGGAATGCAACAGGAGCATATTGGTCTCATGTGGTTGTTTCTAATTAATGG
>NW_005054500.1:1092601-1097553 GCF_000277835.1 Geospiza fortis | reverse complement strand
CTCTTCATTTCTCGGTCTCAAGGTTGTTTATTGTATCTTATCTATAAAAAATTCTCTCCTGCCCTGCTGAGGTCCGTCCAGCAGGACAGTTCCAGGCACTCTGCTTGCCTCTGGAGTGGTGTTATGTCTTTATGCTAAAAATTATGTGTACAATGTTTACAATTCCTTCCCAATACCCATCACCTGTGTTAGACAGTGAGCTTCTACTCTAAACCAATCTGTGAGTGCCAACATCACAGCAGAAGATGGAGGCCAAGAAGAAGAAGGAGAAAGGCTGCACACACCCAGTTCCCTCCATCTTGCCTCCTGAACCCCCATACCAAAAACCCCAAAATCTACTTTTCCACCCCGTGGTAACTTCACTATTATTCTACCTAAACTGTTGTGGTTTGCTGATCTTCATCTAAGGTTGGTAATTTGCTCCATGGGTCATAATGAAACCCACAGGTGTTCTGGGCTCTGTGCCAGGGTCTCTGAGCCCCCTGGCAGGGGTCCTGGTGTCCTGGACAGCAGAGGGATGTTCTGGGTTCCCACACACAAGCTGTCAGTGCCAGGCTGGGTGCAGGCATCTCTCTTTGTGTCCTTCCCTGCCTCCCAGCCCGTCCCTGCTGCTGCTGGGGATGCTGCCCAGCCCCTCACGTGTGCCAGGTGTTGTTTGCTCAGGTTTAATTTGCCGTGGTGCATCGGAGCGCTGGCAGTCACATGATAGCTGGGGACCTCACTGTGCCTTCCTTCTTGGAGATATTGTTAATTAAATTTTTTATGAAGGAGCTGAGGCACACCAGCAGCGATCTCCTTTCAAGCAGAAATGTAGCAGGCAGTTCCCAAAGAGACCTCATCTGCTCTCTTCTCTATGAAAATCAATTAGTGTTATGAATGTGTGATAGCTTCTTAAAAAATCTGTCGTGTTGGAGAAGTCTTTGCACCTCACAATGGCAAAGGGAAGGCTGTGGCCTCTTGCTCCTCCTCCCTTCCCTGCTCTGGCTGCTGAGCATGGCTCTGGGCATCCACTTGGACTTTCTTTTTGTCCAGGTGCCTCAAGTTTTTCTGAATTCTCATTTAAGACAAAAAACAAGCACAGAGTTGGTTGGCTTGATACGGGTGATATGTAAATGAAGACATCCATGCTTTGGTACCTCTTACTTCAGCAGCATCCCCAGGCAGGGGTTTGCTGAGGCAAATTCTTGTTTGATGTTTTCTAAGAAGCACTTTTTATTTAGTGAGTGACCCGTGGCACAAGCTGTAGCTGTGGCATCACTGACTTTGTCATGGGGCAGCCATTTGTGCTTCTGCTTAAATGCTGTTTTAATTCTCTCTCTGCAGTGTAAACACCATCTCCTTGTTGACTGTTGTGTTTGTTTCTTGAACTTCCTATCCAAGCTTAATCACTGATTTTATTTTCCCCCACACCTATCCAAGCAGAGCTACACACTAAAGAAGAAAAATATCATACTTATATGTAAAATGCTTAATAGCTATGTAGCAGTTATAGACAAAAGATCATTTTCTCAGCATGACAGTGTTACTGGAGTAAATGACTTCAACCAAATGAAAAAGGTGATGTTTGCAGTCTATATTTTTGCCTAAGCCTTTATTTTCCGTTGTGGCTTATACAATATTTGACATCTAGAATATGCTTTCAGGAGATTTTTCTAAACAAATTGTGTAAGAAAAGAAAATGAGGGATTAATCCATGAAAAGAGGAAAGTTGCTTTTGAAACCACCTTCCCAAAACCACTCAAATTGGAGAGTAGCAATTTGCCTTTTTACCTGGGATGCTGAAGTGTTGCCACTGCTGTTCCACCTTCCTGTCACTCCTGTGTTCCCTCTGTCACAGAAGTGACTTTCACCCATGCAGAATGTTTGATTGCACAGGCTGTGACCTTCACAGAGTGCTGTGCTTTCCTCCCCATCAGAGAAACAGCACAGATTTCCCTGCTCGCCTCTCCTGGTTCACAGCTCACAAACAGGCAGCAATCCCATCCTTCCGCCTGCAGACACACAGAGACATCCCAGATAAACATCCCTAGGCCTGCTCTTACCCTGGGGAGGGAGAAGGGAAGGATTTGCTCAGTTTTGAGCTCAGTGTGTGTGCAGGGTCACCCATCCCAGGTGTGCAGGATCCGTGGAAGGCTCACTGTGGCAGTGTCCTTGTCCCAGCTCTGAGGGAGCTGCTGGGGGCTTTGGGGTTTGTAAAAGGGAAAAGGAGCATCCTGAGCTGCAGAGAAATGGGTGTTGGGTTGTTCTGGGCAGCCAGGAGTGGTGTGGGGAGGGAGGAGCTGGGATCACTGGCTGTCATTCCTCTTGCTCCTCTCCTTGTCCTCGCTCCAGAGCTTTTTGTCTTTTCCTCTGCCTTGTCCCTCATTGCCGTAATTTTTCCTGGTCATTTACCTCCCAGCTATGCCTGTCCATAAGTTCCTATGGGGAGATCTTGTTTCAGGCTCACTGCAGGTGCTGTTCCTGTTTGCTGAACACCTTTTCCTCTCCCAATACATCACAGACTCCAAGCTACTCTGACAAGGACTTTGACTCCTTTTTGCACATGTACACCTGGCTCTGGGAGGTCCTGCTTTTAGCCATTGCCACAGATATGTGCTGGCATTTAATCTATGTCAGATTATGTTATCTTTTTTTCCTCCCTTTCCTTAGAATTTTGGAGGTGTGTGAACAGTCTCAACACCTTGCAGCAGATGTCTGGGTTCCCAGAAAAGTATTGCTTAGCCTTTCCTTACAGGTCCTCATCTGCAAAAAAGAGGTCAATAATTCAGGCATAAGTGAAGGGAATATCATGAGGATAAATTGCTATTTGAAAACTGGTTTTGGAAGTGTTTTAGCTGCATGGGATCTTTCTGTTCTCAGAGTTCCAGGAGACCCATTCTGGATGTATGCATTTGGTGATTTATTTAGCAGGCACTTCCAAGCATGTGCTGAGCTGCTGCACTGAGCCAGAGCCTGAGGAGGCAGCCTTGGGATGAGTGTTTTATGTCCAGGTGATGGACAAGATCTCTGCTTCCTTTGTGTTTTCTGTGCTTGGGAATGTGTCAGCTCCTGGTGTGAGCAGTGCTGCACCAGCCAGAAGAAAGCCAAGCGTAGGCAGCTGAATTCCAAGGGTGGAAGGCAGTTTCCAAAGGAAGTGTTGGTGGGAATGATAATTTCCTGGTTTTTACGAACATCCTCGTGCTCTGGATTTCATTCTGGAGCCCACCCCAGGCCTGGATCTTCTGGGTTCAGCCAAGGCTTTCTGCTCTCTGACTGCCTGAGCATCACCCTCTGCAGTGCTGTTCCCCAGGGGGCCCTGCAGTGTGCTGCATGTACCTGCTGCTGGCAGTTTGGAGCTCTTCAGATGTGACTTTTCCCAGTGTACAAACCAAACCGGCAGAGACAGATCTCATTTTCAACTCTTGCATAGTTTTTAAACATTTACATTGAAGTGGAGTATTAATGATCCAGTGGCTGTTCCACACCAGGGTATAAAGCATTTCAAAGTCCTGCAGGCTGCTGAATTTTGTATGGAGGCAGGTTGAGCAGCTCTTTAATTGAGCTCCCAGGAAAATCAGGAGAGCCTGATGTGGCTCTTGGAGTGGCTTTTCATTCTGAGCTTTGTGTCTGGGAAATGCAAACACTCTCAGCACCCTCATCTCCCTGGCATTGCAGTTACTACAGGATATGACTTAATGAGAAGGCAAAGAAAGGTGTTTGCAAAGCCTGATGTGATATTTAGCTTTACCTTTTCCTGAGGTTTGCCTTTAACTGTATTTATTTTTGTGAGGAGGAAATTTTCATGTCAGAATACGCAGGAGGTGTTGGTGCTCTGCAGGCTCCTGCCCCAGGGGTGCTGTGTGCCTGTGTCACTCTGTCCCTGTGATCAGCTCCTGGATGGTGATAAAACTCCCTTTCCCTCCTGCACAGGTGCAGCATTTGGGGATTTTGGAGTCACCCTGTACCTGCAGGCTCTGAGGGGATCCTGGGGAGCAGCAGGCCTGGGGTGTCTTGCAGCGTGTGCTCAGCAGCTCTGGGATTCATTTATCACCAGATCCATTTATCAGATCTGCTGCATTTACCTTGTTCAGGACTTGCTGACATGGGACCTCTGTTGTTCAGTCTGTTTTGTGCCTTGTTGATGCCAGACACGTTTGGGTAATTTAGTGATATAATGGAATTTCAACTTCTTTATCCCTAAAAACCAAACAAAAGCCTTCTTACCCAAAAAGCCCTTCAACACCTGCATTTAAAGAAGATGTTTTGCAAAGAGGATCTCTTGGAAATCCCTTGGTTCTACAGTTTATATTGTAATGCTTTCAACAACTATGTCATACAATCACAGAATATTCTGGGTTGGAATAGGATCATCCAGTCCAATCCTGGCCCTGCCCAGACCCCCAGCAACCCCACCCTGGGCATCCCTGGGAGCATTATCCAAACCCTCCTGGAGCTCTGGCAGCCTCGGGGCTGTGCCCATTCCCTGGGGAGCCTGGGCAGTGCCAGCACCCTCTGGGGCAGAACGTTTCCCTGAAATCCAACCTAAACCTGCCCTGGCCCAGCTCCAGCCATTTCTTTGGGTGCTGTTGTGGGTCCCCAGAGAGAAGAGAGACTTTGTTGGCTCAGTGTGTCCCTTCAGTTTGGGCAGCGCTCTGTAAATGGTGAGTAGTGTCACACCCAGCTCACCAGCAATAATCCAGAGCATCCTCTGAAGGATCCTGGTGCTCCTTGGGTCTGTATCCTCCCTGCACACCATCCTGTTTACAGAGCTCAGCTATCTCGGGATCTTTTCAGGTCGCTGCGACCCCGAGAATGTTAAAAGTCTCTTTTCCCAGCCCAGTGCTTGAAGAAGGAGTCAGAGCTCTTCAGTTCTCGGTCTCAAGGTTGTTTATTGTATCTTATCTATAAAATTCTTCCTCCTGCCCTGCTGAGGTCTGTCCAGCAGGACAGTTCCAGGCACTCTGCCTGCCCCC
>NW_005054500.1:1080063-1092566 GCF_000277835.1 Geospiza fortis | reverse complement strand
TAAGTGCCAACATCACAGCAGAAGATGGAGGCCAAGAAGAAGAAGGAGAAAGGCTGGCCATGCCCAGATCCCTTCATTTGCCTTCAGAACCCCCATACCAAAAACCCCAAAATCTACTTTTCCACCCCATGATAACTTCACTATTATTCTGCCTAAACTGTTGTGGCTTGCTGGTCTTCATATAAGGCTGGTAATTTGCTCCACGGGTCAGAATCAAACCCACAGGTGTTCTGGGCTCTGTGCCAGGGTCTCTGAGCTCCCTGGCAGGGGACCTGGACAGCCAGAGGGATGTCCTGGGTTCCCACAAGGTATTTCAGTACCACGGGCCTAAATCCACATCTGCCCTGCCAACAGAACTTGTCCTGGGTCAGACAGAGATTGACAAGACTTTTCCCGTTTGTTCTGCATCACTTACTGCTTCCCATCAAACCAGTGAGCTGAGCGAGGCAGAGGTCCTGCAGGAAAAGGAGTTTGTGATCTCCTAAAGAGTGAATAGCAGCGTGTGTACACAGGGGACAGCACTGCACTGCTCAAGTGGGCTCTGCTTAGATGCTGTCAGAGCTGGAGTCTTTAAACTTGGACTTATTTTACATGGAATTCTTCAGGGTTTTGGAAAAAAAACCCCACCTGCTCTCTTGTGGAAGTCTGTGCTAGACAGTAAAAAAGCTGCTGTGTTTTAATAAGAAGCTGCTCCCTTTCTTCTTTGCTCACAGAGTTTGCTCATCTCATGTTGGTTGAGCTGTAACTCTCTGGGGCACGTTTGCAAACACAGCCTCATTCATGGGAATTATCCTGGGCTTCCCCTGTTCCATCCTCTCCCTTCCTCTGCACCCCCTGGGCACGGGGAATGTGCCTGGGCCCCCAAAGCACCAGGTGTCTGCAGGCATCTGCTCACCCTGCTCTGCCTTGCAGGGTCTGCAAGGTAGAACCTGCTGTTCCATGCCATGGAAAACCCAATTTTCCCAGGGTAATTCCTGATTTCCAGGGTGTAAATGTTCATGGGATAGCTGGCTTTCAAAAATGAGCCTACATCACAATTTCTGGCTGAGGGAACCTTTCCCTCCTGCTCTCCAGCACAGGCTCAGGGATTTTTTGAGCCTTTGGAGGAGCTTGGCTGCTCTGGCCTCAGCCCATCATGAGTTCAGGGCAGCTTGGGTGATGGGGGAGTGATTTGGTGAATACTGCACGTGGAAATCCAGCTCTGGTGCCTGGATGCATAGGAGGATGGATTAGGAAATGGAACCCTGGTGGAAACAGCTGTGGTGTGGTGGAAGCTGCTCATTCTGCTGACACATGGGATGCCCAAAAACAAAGGCTTGGCCCCCAAAGTTTCAAGCACTGCCATGTAATCTTCTCCCCAGTGAAGTGAATTGTTCCTATGGTCTCTAATGGGAGTTGTGTGCCTCACTCCCCTGCACTGGGCTTTGAGGAGCAAGCAGGGGTTAATATTAAAGCAGAGCCTGCTGCTTTAGAAATGGGGGGAAGTAGATGCAAATTACTGTGAATGCTAATTGTTTCTATTTGAAAATTCCTGTAGTGTTTTTCTGAAAACACTGCCATTAAGTAAGCATTAGGTGGATGGCTGAACTGCTTGCAGAAAATCTCCTCAGCCAAGTGTGGAGGGGCACGGTTGTGGTTGCATAAGAAGATGCAAAATGCATATGGAGCCTTCTGGTGTCTCATGTACCCTTCCTTGGGAGCTTGGAGCTGTGCCTGGCACTCAGGGAGCAGCGTGGACTTGAAGCACTTGTGCAAAAAAATGGGAGGAACAGATTCCTAAAATTGTGTGTGTATCCGAAATCCTGGTGTGGGGAGAGAGCATCTGGAACAGACAGGGTCAGGGAAATAACTCCTTGTTACCCCAGACACAGGCAGGCATCTCTCTGAGCCTTCCCACTGGCTGTGCTGCCAGTTCTGTAGCCATCACTGTGGCTTTTTGTGCAGCCAGGGCCTGATCCCATCCTATTAAAAAAGTGAGGATCTCTTCATTGAGCAGCAATCCGAGGGTGCAGCCCCAAGGGATGAGCACAGCTCCACCAGCTCTGGGATCACTTATCCAGGTGGGAAGGTGCAAACAGCTCTGCCAGTCCCCCAGTGCTGGGCTGGACTTGGATCAGAACTTGGGTGCCATCAAATTAACTATGAGCTGCCACAGCCTCTTCCTGCTCCTGGGCCCCTCTCTTCCTTCCCCGCTCCCTGGGCTCAGGTGAGTGCAGTAATTGGATGGCCAGGGAAGCAGGGTGGGTGCTCTGTGTCATGCTGCAGCCCTTTCATCTGCATGGAGCCTTGGCAGCTGTGCTGAGCACAGCAAAGGCAGGAGGGCAGCTGGCAGGGCTTGCTGGGGAGGAGTGGGGAGAAGGAGAACAGGGCTGGCTCCTTCGCTGTGCTCAGACTCCTGCCAGGGTCTGTGTGGTTGATGTGTGTTCATGTGTGTTTTACCCCTGTGTTCATGTGTGTGCACCTGTTTGTGTTTTACACCTGTGTTCATGTTTTACACCTGTGTTTGTGTTTTACACCTGTGTTTGTGCTTTACGTCTGTTTGTGTGTGCACCTGTGTTCATGTTTTACACCTATGTTCGTGTTTTACACCTGTGTTCAGGCGTGGGCACCTGTGTTCATGTTTTACACCTGTGTTCGTGTTTTACACCTGTGTTCATGTGTGTGCACCTGTGTTCGTGTTTTACACCTGTGTTCAGGCGTGGGCACCTGTGTTCATGTTTTACACCTGTGCTCATGTGTTTTACCCGTGTGTTCATGTTTTTTACACCTGTGTTCATGTTTTTTACACCTGTGTTCATGTGTGTGCACCTGTGTTTGTGTTTTACACCGGTGTTCATGTGTTTTATACCTGTGTTCATGTTTTACACCGGTGTTCAGGTGTGTGCACCTCCCCAGCTCACCTGGCAGCCCAAGCCCAGGGGCTCTTTTCCTGCCTGACACAGCTCCCAGCAGTTCAAGGGGCAGAGGCAGGTGATGCTGTGATGCAAAATGCAGATGTGAGGAGGGCAGCAGCTCAGCCCTGAGCTGTCCCTGCTGCCCTGATGCTCCAGAGCTCTGCAGAGGATGTTTCAGCTCTGGCTGTGTGCACACCAGTCAATCTGGCCAACTGACAGAGGGGTTTGAACACCATGGTGTGTTTGCCTTCAGCTCTGCTGTGCTTTAGTGGTGAGTTGGGTTTTTTCCTTGCTGCTGGGATGTGGTGAAGGGAGGTGTGGTGGGTTGATCCACCAAAGCCTCTCTCTCACTCCCCTCTGCATGGGAGAGGAAATGTAGTGAAGGGCTCATGAGCTGAGATAAGGTCTAGGAGGGATCACTCACCAAATACCATCACAGGCAAAACAGGCTTGAATTAGAGATATTAATTGAATTTATTACTAGCAAAGCCAAAGCAGGATAATGAGAAGTGAAATAAGACCTTCAAAACACCTGCCCCCAGCTCTCCCTTCATCCCAGCTCTACCTCCTCCCTTCAGTGGTGCAGGGAGACAGGGATGAGGGTCTTGTTCCAACCTTCTTCCACTATGCCTGCTTGCTCCAAGCCCCTCCTGGAAGAGGAAATTCCCTGACTTGTATCCCTTCTTTTGCTCCTTTGGGATGGTGCAGTTCTTGTCCTTAGCCAGCTGGTGCCATACACATGGTTATCCCAAACCACAAACACCTGCTTTGTTTAAGGCAGGAATTTTACAATCAATAACTTTTTATTTGATCCTAGGGTTCTTTAATCTTCCTGCCATAGTCTCAGATTAACATGAGAATTAGGTTTCAGGGACTGATGGGTTTGCTTGTATTTATCCTTTTGTTTGTGTTGACAGATAATCCCATTACTGCTCATCTTAGTAGTTTGATGGCTGTGATTGCTTCTATTACTGATGTCTGGCTTTAAACCTGTAAGCTTATCTGAGCACTTGATTACACCTTTGGCACTGAACACCTCTCCACCCTCCTGAGGAGAGGACAGGATGAGTATGAATATTCTTGACTTAAATACCTGTGAAAAAGAAAACGACAGAAAGAAAAGACAGAAGCAAAAGGCACATAAGAATTCAGCGAAATACTTGCTTTGACTTCAGAGGGTTTCAGATCTGTTAAAATTGGATATGGAATGGCTGGAGCTCCTTGCATTGTGTCCTTTTAGTGAACTTTGCCTTGTTCTGGGTATCAAGAGGTGTAAACCATAGCAGAAATGATGGAAAGGAGCCCAGGCCTGTTGGGTTGCCTCCCCTTTCTCCCTACAAGAACAAATTCTCACCATGCTCATCCCTGCCCTGTTTTGGCCTCCTTGGTACAAATTGTGTGTCACTCCCACTGAAGCTTTGTTTTTGCCATTGTGGCTTTAATTCTCTGTGGTGGAAATCTGCAACCCATGTGTGACCAGCTAAAGCTTGTAGTGATTCCTGCAAGGGGTCTAGTCATGAGTAAACCTCAGTTAGTGCAGCTCAGCTGAGCCCCAGCAGCCCATGGCCACCACGCTGGGGCACAGCTCTGCTCTGGGCACCTGGAACAGCTGGAATTACCCTGGGGAAGCCTTTGCCACTGGGAGCTGCCACCTGGGCAAGGAGGTGGCTGTGTGTCCCTCCATCCATGGATCCATCTATCCATCATCCGTTCATCCATCCATCCATCCATCCATCCATCCATCCATCCATCCATCCATCCATCCATCCATCCATCCATCCATCCATCCATCCATCCATCCATCCATCCATCCATCCATCCATCCATCCATCCATCCATCCATCCATCCATCCATCCATCCATCCATCCATCCATCCATCCATCCATCCATCCATCCATCCATCCATCCATCCATCCATCCATCCATCCATCCATCCATCCATCAGCAGGAGGATGCAGACGTGCCCTGTGGGACTGCAGCAGGCACCTGCTTCTCAATTAAATTAAATTAAAAGGAGGGAAAAGATGTTTTGTGTGCAGGTTTGCAAATGCAGGTCAGTGGAAGGCGAGCTGGAGGCTCTGTGGTGAGGATTGAAAGGGGTTCCTGGGGTGTTTCCCTCTTCCCCAGAAAAGCAAACTGGATGGGGAAGGGCAGGTGGTGGAGCAGAGGCCACTTCTGACAAACCTTTCACTGTGTGTGTGGCAGGAGTGATTTTGAGCTGTGACACTGCTGTACTGAAAAACCCAAAGCTTTAAACTATTAAAAATCCAAGATACTTCCTTTAAATGAGCTGTAAAGCTTCCTGGGCTGTAAAAACCAAAAAGGGCATTTGTCTGCATGTCCATCCTGCATGTGTTGTCCCAGCTAAAACGCATCTCCTGTGGGAGGGGAGTGGGTCCTGCCCAGGCTTCCATGGAGCTCATCCTGACTGAGCTCTGCCTGGCTGGTAGATCCATTTATTTCTGGGGATCTTTGTACTTCCTTGATGTTTTTCCACTGCTTGGAGCTGTAGAGACCCCTGGAAGGATGAGCTGAGTGCATGAAGCCTTCAGAGGCTAAAAATCTGAATTTGGCTGCTGCAGTGCTTGTCCTCCAGCAGCCTTTTGTCTCTTCAGACTTCATATTTAAATATTTTTATATTAATTTATAGCCTTCATCACTTGAAAGCACTGAATTTTCTTTCTTCTGCCTGGATCTGATTGTTTGAATGATGTTAAGAAGAGAACTACAGTTTTGCCCTTATGTACCTGCTGTGGCTTCACCCAAAATTTAAGCTGTGATTTATTGAAATTAGCAATTTTTTTAACTAGCCAAGGCTTCTGACAGCTCTTTTTTGTATAGAATTTTATTTTCCTGAATAGTCAGTAGGGTTGTTTTATTCCCTGCTAAACGGCTCTTATAAATATCAAAAGAGTCATAAAAACCCTTATAAATTTTTTTTTATTGATTCAGGAAAAATAAACCCAGGACTTTTACTTAAAGGGTAATCTTAGAAAATAGTTGTGGTTTGGCTGGTTTTTTACAGGAGTGTTCTTAAAGGAGCCAGCTTGAGGCACCAAATCTTGCAGAATGCTGTTTTGTTTTACTGATCCAGATGGAATTAGTCAAAAATCAGCGTCACCTTCACCCCCAAAATACACAAATGTATCCTGGAGCAGCCTCTGGGTTTGGGATCTGAGAAATGGGATAAGGGAGAGACAGAAAAGAAGGGAGTGGAGTTATTTAGATGGCTTTTGGATCACTTCTTTCTCAGATATACTTAATTTTATTCTTTAACATAATCATTTGACATTCCCTTGGTTCACCCCTTTGGATAATTTGGTGTAAGGTTTCAGGGACTGGGTTTTCAGGAGGGTTTAGAAGAAAGTGGTGGCCATGGAAAGAGATGTCAGCAGAGGAAATAGAGCTGCTGTCATTTCACAGCAGCAAGAGAGCAGCATTTCCTGTTGCAGCTCTCAGCAACACTTCTTGTTCCACGTCTGACACCGTTCCCCAGTTTTTCCACAGAAATCTTCTCCAGAGTGTGCCTGCACAGCATTACTAGGTGTGGAGGAGATGGGGCTTTGGGACAGGCTGTGAGTGGGCAGATGAAGGGGGATTTGGGGGGAATGGGGTGGGTTGGGGTGGATGGGGTGTGACAGGAGAGGACCCTTCTCCCTCCTGAACCATCTCAGGTGTGGCATTGGGATTTTTGACAAGCAGAGGAATTTGCATGGATTATCAGTCTTGTCAAAAGGTGCCTTGTTAACCACTGCAGTCTGTTAATTTATGTTCCAAGGTCTTCATCTAGAGGTTACCTAACAAAAATGGGAAGTTTCAAACATGCTTTGGGGTGATTGTTTGAGCAGGAAAAAAAAAATTCATTCTGATGGTTTGTGTTGGAAAGAACTTTAAAGGTCATTTTGGTCCAACCCCTGCCATGGCAGGGACCCCTCCCACTGTCCCAGCTGCTCCTGGCCCTGGACACTGCCAGGGATCCCAAACCACCACATTTTAACCCAGATTTAGTTCTCCACCCCTGTGCTGTGCCTTGGCCCCTTTGCCATCCTCCCTCGTGTGTGTGCCCAGTGTCACATTTGCCGTGGTGATGGTGCAGGTGCTGCAGAAATCACATCCTCATCTGCTTGTTAGAACTCTTTCTTGATTTTTTTCCTCTTTTTAA
Organism: Geospiza fortis; assembly: GCF_000277835.1. NCBI lineage: Eukaryota > Metazoa > Chordata > Aves > Passeriformes > Thraupidae > Geospiza > Geospiza fortis. The sequence continues at coordinate 1,085,509 of NW_005054500.1, read as the reverse complement.
TGGACTAATGCAGCAAGAACATATTTCTGTCTGTTTATTTGCTCATGCTGCATGCTGCTTTATGAAACAAGGCACACTGAACACACCCATTTCTTTAAAACAGGGAGCAGCAACTGGTTTTGCATAATTTCTAAATCCTCTGGACACGAGTGACTTCAAAAGAAACCCACAACAAAACCACCCAAAACCCCACTATAAAACTAAAAGGCAAATTGAGATACCAGACTACAAAAGTATTCTGAATAATTGGGGATTATCCTTTAATTTCATGAATTGAGGAAGAACTAAATCTTTTTCTTTTTGTGCAAATTCTGTATTTCACCCGTGATGATGATTGCTGGTGCTGGGGATTAAATGCTGAGAATTTCTTTCAAAAACTGGGCTGTGGTACCTGTGGCCCTGAATGAAATCACAGAAACCAGGTGGGAGCTGCTTTTGGTGATGCTTGGGGAGCCAGGAGGAGGTTTTGGGCTCCTTTGCCTGCGAGTTACCTTAACCTGGGAAATGCTGGGGAGAAGCTGATTCTGGGAAATGAGTTTGAATTTTTTTGGGGGTTTAATTTTCCCTGCTGCAGCCTTGTGCAGCCCAGATGCATTGTGCAGGTGCAGAGCAGCTCCAGGAAGCAGAGAATGGCATGTTCAGAGCCATTGATGAGAACTGAGGTTACTTTTAATGTCTTGTACCACAAGTATTTCGTGTATTTTTCGTCCTTAATGGCATTCAGGCTTGTTACAGGAATTAAGCACTGTGAGTTAAAATAACAAATCTGCACTATGCTTTGCTGGGTTTTAAATCAAAATGGCATTCTTTTTTCATGAGCCCATAATCCTTTCTTTTATACAGTTTGATGCTAGCCAGCTCTTGCTTCCTGAGGCAGAACCATTAGATATCAAAAATATAATTGCTCTCTATATGAGTGCTCCTTTGTAGCCCAGCCCTTTCATGTTTTGAGGCTGCAGCACTTTTATTTCTTTAAAAATATTCTATTAAGTTCTTCTGAATTGTGAATCCCAGCCTCCACAGGTAAGGGGTCAGTGCCCTGTTGGGAATCAGCAGAGAAGTGGAGGTTCATGGTTAGGATTTGCTTTTTGGTGTGGGAGTTCAGCTGGAAATAGTGAAATCCAGAGACAGGAGACTGTAATTATCCCATCAGTGCCAGTTGGGAGTTAATTAATCTATAGTTCCCCACCTGGCATCCAAAGTGGAAACTGTTTTGGGTGAGGGAGAGAATAGTAATGGCTTTTCTTGCCCTTGCTTGAGTGTGAGAGGTTTGGAACGCACAGATGCTGGAATATATACATTGCATTTATCAATGTGCTGCAGGAGCACTGCTCTGCCTCGTTCCACACAGAAATCCGTGGAGGTGTCTGATTTGTGTGGACAGGTGTTTTAAAACCCCAGGGGGTCTTTTTTGTTCCTTGCTTCTTTCCATTCTGTATCTGTAATTAAAAGCTCTGCAGGGACCTGCGCAGCAAACCCCCCGCCCATCCTTCTGTCCCTGGGGAATTTCAGATCCCTGGAGGGGGAGAGGCTGTGGGAAGTTCAGCTGACCTGTGCTGGACACCAGCAATTGCTCCTCTCTTGCTGAAGGTTAGAATTACAGAAGTACACAGACATTTCCTTTAATAATACAAACCCGTTTTCTCAGTCTGCCAGAATTGGGAGCGTCTGGTGGTTTCCATGGAGAAGGATATTTCTTACAAGGCCCAGCTATTTTTGCAGACTATTTTGTAATGTATTTGAACTTGCAGTCTTGTGCCATTTCTGTTCTCCTGCTCCACAAGCAGGGCAGGGAAATGCAGCCAAATTCCCATTTAGGAGCAGCCAAGGGGCTCTGTCCTGGCTGGTTCTGAGGGTCAAGGTGCTGGTTTTGTGCTGTCCCCTGGTTTTACTGTGTTTTCAAGGAGAATCCCCATGCAGGTGGGAGAGGTGAAGCTTCTCCTGCTGTGCACCAGCACAAAGATGCTGCTCAGACCCCAGGAAACGCTCCTTTGGGAAAGGTAATTTCACTGCTGCTGTTTCCTGTCCTGAATTTTACATGGTCTCAGTTTGTTTTCCAATTGACAGCTTGGCTTTCTCCAATTTTGTAATTACATATAAAGTTTTGTCTAACAAATGCCATTTCTTCTTCCTTGATTCCTCTAATTAGAACTTAAACTGTGTTATTGGTCCTTCAGTGCTTTTTCTCATGGCTGCAAGAAGAGAAAGCTCAGAAAAACGTGCCTAGACAGCATCCTGTCTTTGCAGCTCGTCCCCTATTGCTTCAGTGTTGTCCACTACAAGTTTAATTACTGTGTGAGGAATACTTTTCTCAAGTGGAGCCAAAATCTAGGATTTAAGCCAAAGTAAATTAACAGTTCTCAGAAAACCTGGAGTCCCAAAGCCAAGAATTTCAAGGCTTTTAGGCATCTCTCTGTTATTGGCAGGCATCTCGTGATGTCATGTGGTAGAACAAATGGACACCCAAAAGCTGGAGTCAGCCTTGTGCCAGTTGAGCAGGAAAGATTAAAACCGATTTAATTTGGGGAGGCCAAACTGAAAATAATGATTATCCACAGAAACGCTGGGGTTATTCCATAAGCCATATCTCCTCTTCTCCATTAGTGGCAAATTTCCAAGCTCCATTCTCAGTTCCTAAATTTGCACTCTAGTTTTTCTTTTTTATTTTGGGGGCAGAGGGGACTGCTTATTTGTGAAGTTGTATTTGATTAATTGTATTTCCAAATGTGTTAAGTGTAGTACTCCCTCTTTTTTTTTTTTTCCTTATCTTTTCCCCCCCTAAATTGCCAAACTACGCAGACCAAACACTGAATTTGGTATAAAATCACTGGTGTTCAAGGACTTAGAAGGAAAAGAGCTGTTGGCTGATGGAGTGAGGTTAACATAACGTTTGAGGAGAATTCCTGATGATGATTTTACCTGGTGTGTGCAATCAGGAGGGCTCTGTGGGTGTGTGTGTGTGTTCAGCACAGAGCTGATAATAAGAGTCCCTCTTTGTGTCTGGTTCCTGCAAACACAAAGCCCTGAGGAAGAAAGGGAGCCGTGGTGCTCTCGGGCTGTGCTGGTGGCTCTCTCTGGGGTGCTCAGAGCAGGTCCTGCAGATCCAAACGTGTGGGGTGTGCTGGGCACACAGAGATCTGGGCTCTGCACATGGGAGAGCTCTTGGGAGCCTTGGGGGTCCTTCTGCTTCATGGAATCCAGGCTGGTTTGGGTGGAGGGGACTCTAAACTCATCCCACCCCTGCCATGGGACACCTGCCACTGGCCCAGGGTGCTCCAAGCCCCATCCGGACTGGCTGGAGGGGCCAAAGGCAGCAGGGCCGGAATCTCCCCCCATTCCAAGCCCCCTCCCCTTGGAGCAGGGTCTCCCTGAGGGGAAGGAGGTGTGGGGGCTTCTCTGGCCTCCCCAGCACCCCCTGTGTCTGCTCAGCTCTCAGCAGCCACAGCTTTGCTGTTTAACACTTCTTGTGTCAGTGCCAAGGTTCAGAGGCTGGAAAGGCTTTGGGGGCTGAACAAATCCACCCTGCCCCGTGGGCACCAGCCATGGCAGAGCCACCCAGGCACTTTCAGGGTGCCCACGCCCCGAGCAGCCACCTGGGCATGTGCCACCTGTGTCCCTGGGCCAGGTGTACAGCCCTTGCATGTCTGGCAGGGGCTGTCATCCTGTCCTTGCTCTGCATGCTGAGGTGTTCATGGGGGTGTGTGTGTGCTCTTGTAACCATAATAATTAAAAAAAAAAAGGAGAATTATGTCCCTGAATTTGTTTGTTGAGATCTGTATCCTGTTGAAGTGCTCAAGGAAGGAAATGCAAAGCAAGTCCTGATACATCAGCTTTGCCTCCTGAGTGCTGGGAGGGAGTCACCCACAGGGAAGCTGGGATGGCAGCATCCTGTACCAGCCCTGCCTGGGCTGGCAGATGTTCCAGATGCGGGCATTGTCCTGTGCCAGCCCTGCCTGGGCTGGCAGATGTTCCAGATGTGGGTGTTGTCCTGTACCAGCCCTGCCTGGGCTGGCAGATGTTCCAGATGTGGGCATTGTCCTGTACCAGCCCTGCCTGGGCTGGCAGATGTTCCAGATGTGGGCATTGTCCTGTACCAGCCCTGCCTGTCCTGGCAGGTGCTCCAGGTCTCTCTGGGTGGGACAGGCTGTGCTGCTGTGTGATTCCTGCACTGCTGCCACCCCTGGTGTGTCCTGCACGTCAGAACCTCACCATGTACTGGTGGGCAAGTGGTGTGGTGTGAGAGTGAGGAGGGGAGCAGCACGGAGAGCAGGGTCAGAACGTTTCGCTGTTTATTTTGTACCAGTGATTATTCAGTAGGTGTATGTGCGTTGTCACAGAATGCCTTTGCTCATGCAGGAGAGCAAGGTGGGCTGTGCCTGAGCCCCCAGGAAGTGGAGATGTGTACCTGTGTGTCTGTACACCTGATAACATGAAAGATGCTGCTGAAGGAGCTTGCTGGGTGTAGCTGTGACAGAATCCAGGCAGAAAAGAGGAGTCGTGTATTACAACCAATGTGACTGACTGAGTTCCTTGTTTTGATGTTTGCTGTGGGTGTCAAGGATGTCTAAATGCAAACAGCACATTCATAAATTATTTTGCGTTGCTGGTAGCTTTCTGAAGAAAATAATTTGTAATGAGCTTCATTTATGCAGCAGAAATAAAGATGGGATTAGGCGAATATTGAACTGTAAATGCACTGGTGATTTTTGGCTTTTGTGAGTAGCTCAGAGAATCTCATCATCTATCTCTGCTCTGATCTTGAATATGCAGAGCTGGCTGTGCCTTTCATGCAGCAGCTATTTTAGTGTGCAGCAGTCTGGCCTTGAGTGTGTTTGGTGAGCTTGGCAGCAGCACCTGCCCGGGCTCTCCCGTGGTCCTGCCGTGGCTCAGGGGCTCTGCTGGGCTCTGTGAGCAGAGCCTGGCCTGCAGAATCCCTGCTCAGCTCCTGGTTTCACCCTGCAGCCCCACAGGTGAGGAGGGTGGCTCACAGCCTGGGCTGCAGAGGGGTCCAGTACCTCCCACACCAGGAACTGGTGTTGGCAGGAATAGCAATAGCAGATGTTACACCTGGAGATTTTGCCTTCCAGGTCTCCTGCTGGGATCTGCGTGCTGTGAATTCCCAGCTGTGGTTTGCCAGGGCTCACTTGCAGGTTTTTGGCCAGACTGAAAGGCTCGTGTGTGGTGAGCTGGAGTGTCTCGGCCAGCCTCGATGTGTGTGAGGAGTGGCTCTGTCTGAGGGGATTTACTCTGTGCAAAAGCTGAGGATGTGCTTTGGCAGCCCTGGAGCTGCCCCCCACACACCCCTGGGTAACCCTGCCATGGGCTCAGGGACACCTCAGTTCAGGGTGCACACAGCTGCCCATATTGCCAAGCCCTGGTTTTGCTGCAAAGGAAGGGTGCATCAGCTCATTTCTGGAGTCTCTTAGATGAGGAAATGTGCTCTTTG
>NW_005054500.1:1073920-1080026 GCF_000277835.1 Geospiza fortis | reverse complement strand
GTGATTAGTGTATTGGTGCCACAGCGTGCACGGTGCTGAGAGCACTTACAGCCCTGAGCTCAATTTCACACAGGTGCAGACAGCAAATATTTTTTCTTAGCAATTTCAGGCTCACACGTTTAGAACGAACTCAGCTATCTTCTCCATTTGTCTCTTTGTATCTGCAGTGCATGGTGGTTTTGGAGGGGCTGGGGGTAGTGACAAGCCACATGTTTTGGGCTGAGCTGCTTGAGTTCAGCCAAACCAGTTGTGTTCATGTCAGTCAGGTTCACTGAGGAAGCACTTTCTTAAACTCTGCCCATACCTCTGACCATTAAATGTGAAGGGTTCTGGGTCAGGAGCTTTGGTGTTGGTTTCACCTGCTGGTGTAATTTTTCCAGTTCTGATGCAGGGTTATTCAGCCTGAAGGAAAGGTGAGGAGGAGACCTCACAGCCTCTTCCAGGACATAAAGGGGCTCCAGGAGAGCTGCAGAGGGACTTTGGAAAAGGGCATGGAGTGCCAAGACATGGGGAATGGCTTCCCACTGTCAGAGGATAGATTTGATGGGATATTGGGAAGGAATTGTCCCTGTGAGGGTGGGCAGGCCCTGGCACAGGTGCCCAGAGCAGCTGTGGCTGCCCTGGATCCCTGGAAATGTCCAAAGCCAGATTGGACATTGGGGCTTGGAGCAGCCTGGGACAGTGGAAGGTGTCCCTGCCATGGCAGGAGATAGGAATGAAATGAGCCTCAAGGTCCCTTCCATCCCAAACCATTCGGGGATTCTGATTCCATGATGACCAGTGACGTTCTTGGTGCCTTTTTATTTTTTTTTTTTTTTAATGAGCTAATTCTTTAGCTTGAAGGTCTGCTTCATCTTATTTAGCCTTTTAGATTTTGCAAAACAGCCTTGCCCCTTGTTGGGCTGCCTGGAATTGTACTTCCACTTTAATTTAGTCACCTTGAAAGAGGACTGCCAAAAACAAAGGCAGGATTCAGTGATATGGATCAGCTTACACCAAATCAGCATTGTTGCCTGAGAATATCTCTTGCAGTGAGAGGAGCTTGAAACCTGCAGGGTGTCTTTTTATGAAAAAAGCAAAATATATACTTATTTGTATGCATAGACCACCTAGGGGAGTTTCTTTTGAATTTTGCAGTGTTTTAAACACTCATTGATGTGAGTGCTTATTGCAAAAGCAAGGACAAATAAGATGTACAGTAGCTAAAGGGCCATTTTTGCCTGGAGGTGCACAGGAGAGGAGTAAACAGGATTGATTAGAATCAGAGGAAGGAGGAACAGCTGTGGGGACATGTCCCCTGCCAGCACAGTGGCTCAGGACCCCAGTGGTGGAGCAGTGTTGTCTTACACCTTTTAATAGATGCCAGATTGAGGTGCTGCCTGAGCTGCACAGGCTGGAGGGTGGTGAGTGCAGGTTGATAAATGTGTCTGCATTTCTTTGTTGGGTTTCTATCTGATGGTTTCTCTTCCCATCACTGATGTCCAGCTCTGGGATATTCCTCACTGATCCTTTCACAGAGAGCTAAAACCAGTTCTAGGCCTGGCCAGCCTTCCTGAGGAGGGACAGGCAGGACCAGGCAGAGTTGCCCAGCCATGGTTGGCTGTTGGGTTGGCTTTTGGGTTGACACATGGAGCAGAGGAGTTGCTGTTTGTGATGTTCGCAAGAACCCCTGAAACGTGATCAGAACTGAGGAAAATAATGAAATCTGGACTCTGATACATCTTATTGCATTGAAATACATCCTTTATAGTTTTTGGGCAAAGTTTTATGTGTCAGTTTGCACAGTGTAAGGGAATAATTGAATTACAAGTCTCAGAGAGAGGAAATGGAAGTACAAGAATTTCTGAAGACAAGGTGTTGGGTACAACTTATGGACATAAACCTGTGGCCTTTTAGGGCCTATTGTGACCTTGGACCATTTAATTTCATTTTCTAGGTGCTGGTGCAGTAATTTTTAGGCAGAGGTGTTTATTTTGCACGTTGCAGGTTTTCTGTGCCCAGCACACCAAATTGGAGCTGGCTCTAGGGTGGGTCGTAAGAAGCTTTTAAGGCTTGAGTGGTAGCTCAGAATTCATTTGCTGTGTATTCAAAAGCAGCAGGAGGAACTGTTAACTCATCAGATGATGGGTGCTGATGTGGTGTGGGAAGGTCACTGTGCAGATCTCAGCCCTGCTCACCAGCTTGGCAGGGAGTGAGGAGGTGACCAGGAAGTTTTGGTAAAGTCTGTGAATAGCCATGAAATAATTGGATATTAAACCAATATCCTGGGAGCTGGGAGGCTGCTGTGTGCCCAGCTGCCCTCCCTAACTGGGTGTTTGAATTTTGAATGTTATTATATTCCCGTGCAGGTTTCTGCTAATGAGTTTAAAAGCATCTGTGAACCTTTCCTGCAGGTGGGAGCTTCCCTTCCCCTTCTCTCCCAGTCTGTCATTCAGCCTCACGTCTGAAATCCTTGGATTCTCCCTGGTTGAGAGCAGTGCTGCCATGGTGTGGGATGGGTTTGCTTTCACTCTGAGGGGGAGGCTTGTGGGCTGGATGTATCTTTATATCAGCTTTATACCAGTCAGTGCTGGCCTCCTTTGCATCCAGGCATCATTCCAGCCTTTCCAAGGCTCTGTAAGGGGATGATGGTCCTGCCCCATTCCCCCAGAGCAAGCCCTGGGTCTGCATGCCTCACCCTGGCGTTATTTTGGGAAAATCCTGCTCCCTGGAGTAGCCTGAAGCTTGTAGGAAGAGCTGTGGATTCGCAGGATGGGCAGTCATGGCTGGAGCCAGGTGTGCTCCTGCAAGAACAATCTGCTCTCGTGCCTGTCAGGTGCTTTAGGGGTGGTTCTTTGAATTGTTGTGAAAGATTTGATTTTTCCTGTTGTTTTTTTCTTGAGTGGCCTCAATCACCGTGGTTTGTAGAATTGATTCCTCGCTGCCTTTTCCCGGAAGGTGCCATCACACCTGAATAGACCTTTCAAATTCAGCTCCCTTGAAAATAATGGAGTTAGGCTGCGGTGTTGTTCCCGTTTAGGAAATCCATCTCTTTTTGAAACCCCCCACCCTGTGCTTTTAGGGAGAGCAGAACCTACCTGGCAGAGGGATCTGCCTTCCCTTGCAGAGTTCCCATGCTCGTGGTGGGCACCCCTCGGTGTTCCCTTCCCTGCTGGGGGGAGATTTGCTGTGAGTTTGGAGCTGCCATTTCCTCCAGCAGTTCTGTGCCGTTGCCTCTGTTAGTATTTAATGCTGATCTCTTTCCACTCTCCCTTTATCTCTGCTGACATTTATGTCAGGCCCTGGACAAACAGCGATGTGCTGGGGTTTTATTTTCGGCAGCGCTCTCAACCACCAGACTGCATTTCACAACCATCCTCTGTGCCAGAGCTGGGAAAAACTGCTCCTCTCTTCATTCACAGAGCTCATTACTGCTGCTGGCTCCTCCGTGGCCTCTTTCCAGAGCTTCTCAGTCCTTTTAGAGCCAATTCTCTGCTTTCCCTGGTTGGACACCGAGGCGTGGGGATGTCCTCGATGCTGCATTGATCCATGGAAAGCCATGGGTTTCTTCTTGACAGTCCCGAGTGGTGCAATATTGTGTTGGCTGCTCTGCTTTTCTTATTTCCCCTCTTGGTTCTGCTATATTTTTATATATATAAATTATACATATATAAAATAAACAAGGAAGTTGCTGTAGAAAATAAATCGTTGTTGAGAGAGGGCAAAATGACACTAAATTGGCAGCTTTACAGAAGGTATGATGCCTTTGATTGATTAGTTGTCAAAGAAATGTAATGTACTAAACATCATGAAGATTAAGGATGTGAAGATGGTTAAAATTCAAGTTGCATAAGTGTTTGGTGTTAGGTTTAGAGCCTCTTCCAGAATTTTAATTTTGAAAATGCAAAGTATTTGTTTTATGCTATTCCTTAGGAGCCCTCTAGATGTTTTGAAAATTTTGAGTTCTTCAAAAAACAACAACAACAAACAAAACACAATCTGAAATATTTAGTATTCACAGTTGGTGAATTAGATAGAGACACTTTTTTTTTCTCTTCTTTGAGATTAATAATGAGCTTCTGAGATGCATTAGACACCAGATAGAGCAACTGAGCACCAGAAATAATAGTAGCATTATCCTGAACCTCATAATTACTCTCAGGGTCTGATTTTATATTGTATCTACTGTTCATGAAATAACAGCAGCGTGTTTTGGAAAGGGGCTTTTTACAGTGACATGTGGTGGTAAAAGAAAAGGGGAATGGCAGGGCAGGGATAGATGGGATGGAGGGAAGGAATCCTTCCCTGGCAGGGTGGGCAGGCCCTGGCACAGGGTGCCCAGAGCAGCTGTGGCTGCCCCTGGATGCCTGGTGTGTCCAGGGTTGGTTGGAGCTTGGAGCAATGGGATGGTGGGAGGTGTCCCTGCCCAAGGAATCCTAAAGTCCCTTCCTACCCAAGCTGTTCTGTTTGGTTCTGACAAGAACCCCCCTCAGTCCTGTGCTGCCAGTTTCTGTTGCTGCCTTCCTGAGCCACCCCAGTGAGCATCTTGCTGTCCCTCCTGGGAGCCTTCTCTGCAGATCTGCACAGACACCACAGCGTTGTTCTCAATCATCTCCACTGCTGTGATGCTGAACAAGTGAAAAAAATGAAGTGCCCCAGACCTGACAAGAGTTCAGCTGGTGACAAATGACTGTCACACTGACCAGTGTAGTCTGCTTGTTCCTATTCCCCTCTCCCTCCAGAGTGATATTGAGATGGACTGCGAGCTGAAATCATCCCTGTGTTCAGTGCTGGCACCAGCAGTGGGACTCACTGTCATCACTGCCACCAGCTGCACTTCAGGAGAGACCAGGGAACACCTTTTCAGAGATGCTGGCAGGTGATAGGGACCTCCAGGCTGGTCTGACCACGGTAATTTGTCAAAAGCTGCACCATTTGCAGGGACTCGGCCTCTGCAAGCTGCCCTGGGTTAGCCAAGGTGAGGTGATGACAGCTCTGGTTTCCCTTGCGAAGACAAACTGAGAAGGTTTAGGCAGGAATTTTATTGTTAGGCCCTGCCAGTGCCAGCAGGGTTTTGGGTTGTCCATAGACACCTCTTGCTGTGAAAAGGCACTGGGTGAACTTTAAACTTGTGTTTTGCTGAGCTGTATTTTATTTTGCTGTTCTGAGCTGTATTTTACTGTTCTCTTCTGAGTATGGGGAGATGAGGGTTTATCTGCAGACCCTCTGCAGCCCTGTCTGGGTGTTTCATGTGCTGCAGACCTCTCACACAGGGACCTGGCTGTGGGTGGAGGAACCTGTCCATGGCCTGCTCCCAGCTGTGCCATGGAGCCAGTATTCTCTCAGTATTCTCTGTGCTCTTTTTTCCCCTCTCTTTTGCCTTTAAAGTTGGATGTTGATCATCTCTGCCACTCGCGTGGTGGACCCGCAGTGACCCCAGACGCTCCCATGTCCCCCAGGGGTGTTTAACCCCCGCAGTCAGACCCAGTGCTGGCCTTTCCCCACCCTGCAGGAGCAGAATGAGCCAGCTCTGCCTCTGCTGCTGCCTCAGCCCGGGGTTTGTAGGCAGCCCTCACAGGAGCTCCTCATGTGGTGTCTGGGGTGAGTTTGTCAGAGCAGACTTGAGATGAAAGTCACTAAACTACAATAAATGGGGAGCTCCCAGGTATCGCTTTTAGAACTTCATTTAAGAGCATGGCAGCTCTTTAAACTGATTTCAGTAATGAATAATTAAAGCATAAAGTACAAGAAAAGTAAATATTTCATTGAAATGCTAAACAGAAACTATAAAATCTGTTGAAGACAAAGGAAGGTTTATTTTTTCTTCTTCTTTCCCCCAACTTCTTCTTGTCCTACATGGAGAGCCCTGGTCTGGACAGGAGGAATATTCAAGGGGGGTATGGATCCATCAAACCACTGCTGGAGATTAGAAATTCCTCCTTACTTTTTAACCACTCTCTTCTGAGTTGCCCTTCCTTGGTTAGCTTGTGGATATAATGATTCAGATAATAGCCCATTTATTCCTTTCCTGGAAATGTTTGTGGACTTTTTAATCACAGAGGTTGGGAAATTTTGTAGCTGTTCTAGTGAGAAAAAACTGTGTCCAAGCTCCAGTCCTAAGCTGTGT
>NW_005054500.1:1048924-1073910 GCF_000277835.1 Geospiza fortis | reverse complement strand
GGGACTAAAGCAGATGAATATATGGACTTGTGTTGTGTGTTTGCTATTAAAATTAATAAAACCTTCCTAGAAAATGGCTGATGAAGAACTGAATGTCACTAGGTAGTAAATAAAAAAATGAGGCAAGTCCTTTGAGTAATTTCTCCAGGTTCACTCTTACCCCCACAATGTTCTGGACTCTTACAAAACATCAGCCTATTTAGGGTCTCTGTGGTTAGAGGTCAGGTTAGATATTGGTTGGGGCTGTGTTTATTAAGTGACTACCAAGGGCTGTTCATTTCCAGGAGGTATCCCAGCAATCCTCACCAAAGCCCAGCAAGGATGAATAGATAATTTGTGTAACTGGTAGATCAAGAATGAGCATTCAAGGTTGATGAAGACCTAATTTCCATTTAAAAACAAAACCAAACCTAATCTGAGGCATTAGAAACAATAAGGGTGATGCATTAAAGGGTGTGTTTATAGGCAGTGTTAATCTTTATTCTGCACCGAAGTCTCCCAGGCCCCAGCTGAGGGGGACTTACCTTGTACCTCAGGAAATGACAGCAAAAGCAGATCCAAATGTCACTGCTGCCATGGGCTCTCTGTCCATGACAGAGTCACCTGTGAGTGGCCTTCTGCAGCTCTGGTTTTCCTGGATTTCTGGTATTTCACAAAACCCCCAGAGTGATTACCCAGCCATGACTCTGCCATCCCTCCCAGGGGCTGTGTGGGTGACGTGCACCAGGTGCCCAAAGACCCAAATCCTGAGATTGTTCCCAGTCTTTTCTGAATGATTGTGGAGCAGAGCTGTTCACTGATCATTGCAGGATTAGTCACTGTGGCTCTGATGTCAGAGGTTGCTTGGGATTAAATTTAATAGAAGATTTGGCTTTTGCAAATTTGGGTTAAATACAGGCTGCATGGAATCACCTGGATAAGGTGATTTTTTTTTTTAAGCCTGGAGAATCTGGAGCGCCTTCCAGAGTTGCCCAGGCAGGAGAGGACAGAGAGGACAATTCTTTATATCCAGAGAGATGCTGGGCACAGAGCTGGAGGGATGTGAAGGTGTTGGACTCAGCACCTTGGGGAATGTGCCTGCAGATTTAGGGGCTGCTGCACCTGGGGGTTCTTGGACCAGCTGAGCCCAATTCCTGCCCAACCCTGCCCTGAACTGAGCCCTTCTCTCTGTTCAGCCTCTGAGCTGCTCCATCAGAGCAGCCCCCAGGGAGTTCTGGATATTGGCTGGTGCTTGTCAAGCACTTGAAGATTAAATATGCTGCGTTGTGAACAAGTTTTTGCTTTTCTTGTATTGAGCTGGGATACTGAGGTGATGAGCATGGTGTAAATATCTGGAGAGAGGAATGCTGAGCATAGTAATTTGTATTGATCTCAAAAGCTAAAAGGTCTTGCTACAGCACTCTGCCTTCTTGGTGTATATTATGGCCATGTAATAACAGAATTATTATTTCAGCAAAAGAATCAGGAGGAGGAGGAGATTATTATTCTAATAAACTAATTTTGGAAAGAATAATTAATTTGGTTCAAGGTGAAAACTAGTGGTCCAACTTAGTGTGGGATTAACATATTGTGCATGTTTGAGCATTTCTTGGCTCTGCAGAAACAGTGGTTTACAGGCTAATGTTTTGTTTTATTTATAATGACCCTCTGCTTAGAAGATCTTTTAGAGTTTGTTTTTGGTTTGCTTTTTTTTTTTTTTCCTTTTTTAAAGGCTGGCATTATTAAAAAAGCAGTCTAAAAACAATGGTCCCTTATCCCTGAGATAAGCTTTTTATAAATGTGATTTTTTTTCCCTAAACAAACAAAGCCCCCTAATTATAAAGGATTGCAGCTCTCAGATAGCACTGGTATGATTTAATTTGCCACTTGCTGTCATTATCTGAGTCATTCCCAGGGAAGAAAACACAGAGAGTACTCCTGGGTGTGCTGCAGCAGGACTGATACTGCTCCAGTACACTGTGGTAGTGATTCTTTGATGGGTTTGTTCCTTATGGGTTCAGTACACATAACTCCTGAAGTGTTTAGAACATGTAAACCCTTTCAATCTGAGGTATGTGAACAATTCTCCAGTTACTAGTCCTTCAGCTCTTTTCCCATTTTTATTTATTTTTTAAATCTGTTGCTATCTGAAGTGTGAAGTGCTTTGAACTGGCCCAGTTAAATGGTCATTGATGCCTTTTGATGAGCTGAAATACAATATTGCAAAGCCCCCTCCGCCCTGAGAGATGGTCAGGACTGGATTTGCTGCAAACATTTGGCAATGGGATGGGGATTTTCAGCCCTGCCTGGGATGGAAATAGTCACTTATTAAGGAGATCCTTCTGAAATACCTTGAAAACTCTGAGTCGGTGTTCCTCACAGAGACACTCTGTGGTGATCACTGAGCAGCTGTGCTCGGATTCCTCTCAGCACAGTTGTGCCTCAGCTCTGCCAGAGGCAGCAGATGATGCTCCACAGCTTGACAAGGGCCTGTCCCGGAGGGATGGAGCTGGGTGAGTGAGCTGACAGAGGTTCTAGTTCACAAAATGGGCTGGAATCATTAATTCGGGTAGCAGGAGTGTGAAATAGAGAATCCCTGTGTCTGTGGAGAAAAAGGAGGGGCCACCACATTAAACAAGCACCAGTCCCTTCCGAGCTGGTTCCAGAAGGAGCAGTGCATTTTCTTTATTTAATTTTTTTTTTGTTTGATATGTGCTCAAATTATTTAAATGCTGCATGCGAGGCAAAAAAAAGAAAAACCAACCCCACGAAGAAAACACAATTAAAACATTAATTATTAGTGCTGGGAGTATTTTGAGTCATTTTTGTATTCAATCGGCTGTAATTAAATACTCAGTGAACACAAAATTAGGTCATATATTATGTAAATAGGATGAGACATCCACTAGCTGCAGCGACAAATGTGTTGGAGTCCTTAAGGGTACAACTGAGGAATGGACTCTTGGAGCCTGATGGGTTCTGTGTGCCCCTGATCTCCCTCTGTGCCACAATTCAGGAATGGATTCTTGGACCCTGATCTCCCTCTGTGCCCCATGCCCACCACAATTCAGGAATGGAGTTTTGGAGCCCAGTGGGTTCTGCGTGCCCCTGATCTCTCTCTGTGCCACATGCCCACCACAATTCAGGAATGGATTCTTGGAGCCTCTTTGGTTCTGTGTGCTCCTGATCTCCCTCTGTGCCACAATTCAGGAATGGATTCTTGGACCCTGATCTCCCTCTGTGCCCCATGCCCACCACAATTCAGGAATGGATTCTTGGAGCCTGATGGGTTCTGTGTGCCCCTGATCTCCCTGTGTGCCCCATGCCCACCTGAGCAGGGAGCAGATCCCTGCAGGATGTGGCATGTGATCCGTGCTGGGCCACCTGCTGCACCTCATGTTCTTCTCCAGGCTGAGTTCTCCCAGGGGAAAGATCTCCTCCATGTCCCCAGTGCCTGTCTTGCTGTGACCCAGGCACGTGGCTCGAGCACATCTTTAGCCACAGAATGAATTTAGGTGTATTAAACCAAAATTAATAGATGCTTTGATGGTTTCGCTGAGCGATGCTGGGAGCACTTGGCACTGCCCAGGATCAAGCCCTCTATTCTCTAACATGACACTTGATAACTCCTGCTTTAGCAGTCATAATTGCAAATGCCAAACCTGATTTTCTTCCCTTTGGGGATAGTGGAAGCAGTAACAGGTCCATTATTATTAATCAGAACGTTTATGTAGCTTTTAAAGAAAGAAATAACAAATAGAAAATCAAGCCCTGGGTTCTGCTCTCTCCTGACAGGGCTTGCTGGGGGAAGCAGCATCTCCTGTCAGTCTGAGCTGCTGCATCCTCCAATCCTCCACTCATTGTGCTCCTTGTTCCCATGTCCAGAAGTGCCTCTCAGAGCCCTCCCTTCCTTCCCCAGTCCTTTTTTCCCAACTCTCCAAGTTCTCATGTTTAAATCCAAACATGAACACCATTGCTTGTCCTCCACCCCCTGTCTGCTTCCCTCTGGAACAGCTGCCCGGGGCAGGGTGGAATCACTGTGTCAGGAAGGGTCCAAAAACCCTTGGATGTGGCACTTGGAGACGTGGTTTGCTGGTGGCCTTGGCAGTGCTGGGGGAGTGGTTGGGCTTGATGATCTTGGAGGGATTTTCCAACCTTGATGATTACACAATTCCATTTTTCTCCTTTGTGGAAGAGGCTGCAATTCAGAGCTGAGGAGGTGTTGTACATAAAATATTCTGTTGGAGTCTTTCAGGTAATAGTTTTCTACAGTGTGTGCAGTTTGGTGCTGTTTGTATTCTTCAGGTGATGGAAGAATCAAATTGTAGTTGTCTCTATTTTGATTTTTTAAGAGAGCTAATATCTTTTCTAGCCTCTCTCCTTCTTCTCTGGCTCCCCCTTCCCCCCTGCTCCAACCAAAAAAAATCTTTATTTTATAGAATTTGTTTTCATAGCCCACAACTGATTCTTTGTAGATCCCTGAAAAAAAGCAGGGTGGGTTTAAATGAGTTAGAGCAGATCAGCCTTGGCACTGGGTAATCCATGGAGGGAGGCAGTGGGAACTCTGCTGCTCCCAAACCCTGACGTGGGGATCCCAGTTCACCCAGAGGGGAAATCGGTGAGGATGTTTCTGTGAGGGAGGTGCCATGTGGTTTTCATACCCAGGGAGCTTTTTTTCCTCATTCTCCATGAGGGGGGGAAGAACTCATCTGGTCTGTGCAGGTCTGGAATCCTCAGAGGGAGGGAGGGAGGAAGGAAGGGGAGGAAGGGGGAAAGGAAAGGAAAGGAAAGGAAAGGAAAGGAAAGGAAAGGAAAGGAAAGGAAAGGAAAGGAAAGGAAAGGAAAGGAAAGGAAAGGAAAGGAAAGGAAAGGAAAGGAAAGGAAAGGAAAGGAAAGGAAAGGAAAGGAAAGGAAAGGAAAGGAAAGGAAAGGAAAGGAAAGGGAGGGTGGGCGGCGGGGCTCTGGAGAAGGGACTTGTGCCTGGAGCCCTTCTCTCACCTCTTGTAACTCTGAAAGCCAGGTTACACACTTGCCTCCCTTGTTTGCCATGCCATTTTTACCTCTGGATTTGGGTATAATCCAGTATTTGGGAATGGAAAGCTTATTCCTCCGTTTAAGCTGCCATAACCCAACCTGGACCTTTAGGGTTGATGGTTGTGGCTGCAGACGTGGGCAGGTGGTTGGAGCTGGAGGTGTGAGCCCAGCAATGGGATGTCAGGCACTGTGTGCTTGCAGGAACTCTGGGGGAAAAACCAGGCACAGTGGCCACTCTGAGGCCCTGATATTTCACTTTTAAACTTCCTCCTAGCTGGGAGGGTCAGGCTTGGCTGCTCTCAGCTCTGTACTGTCAGGAGCCATGGATTCAGCTTATCAAGCAGTGCTGGGCTTGCTAAGTGCTTGGCAGACATTATAGAAAAGCGAGATGCTATTCATGCTGCAGTGGATAAGGAGTTGGAAAGCTTTGGTTTGAGATTGTGAGAGGCTGAGAGGAAAATTGAAGTCATGGAGATAATGATCATTGGACCTAATGTTGCTCTTGCTGAGAATGCCAAAGGCCAGGTTGTAAGGCGTGCAGAAGTCCAGTTGATCATCTGGAAAATAAGTGCAGATTGAGTATTATCATCTTGGTGGGAGAATCTGGTGAATATATTGATGGAGGAGTGCAGAGATTCGTGTGCTGGTTGCAGGGTGCTGCTTGAGTGGCAGAAATGTGAGGTGGAATTTTTCAAGTGCTTCAGTCGTGTTAGTGAAATGTCAAGCTGCTAAGCACTCATTTCCCAGGACAATAAACCAGTGAATATTATTGCTAATATTATTATGACACAGTGGCTTGAAGCTGGTGCCTATGATGCAACTCCAATAACAACAAAAATCTGTGGGTTTTTTTTGATAACTGGTGGGGGATTGCTCAGTCTAAAATATCAGGGGTGATTTTAATGCTCTGTGACTTCTGTGTGTCATTGGGATTTGGCTTTTTCTTGTGTATCCTAAAAAAATTTGGTGACACTGAAAATCATCCAGAGTATTCTGCCTTCCTATTGCCAGTAGGTTAAAATTTAATAAAACACTTGATGCTTACATAAAAATCAGCAGAGGGACACATCTGGACTGGAGATGCTGCCATAGGCCTACAGCTTTTCTTTCCTTCTTTTTCTAAAGAGGAGAATGAGATTTGAGTTTAAACTGTTTTTACCCAGCACATTGTGTGCCAATAGGCAGTGAATAGATACCATCTCCTCAGATGTGCACACAATCAGATTTTATCCTCCAGCACTGGAGGTTCTGTGTGCAGCTGCTGACAGAAGATTTTATTTGCCTGACAGAGGTCCCTGCGGACAGAGAAATTGTTCCCCACTGACAGGAGTGGTCCTTCAGCATATTTTTGGATTGTCTTCCTTCAGAATTGTTCCTTCTTAAAGGTTGACTGATTTCCTCCGAACTATTAAACATCCTCTATTAAGGAAAAATAAAATAGCTGTGCTATAAATAATATGAAAATTACCTTTCTGACCTTTTTCTCTGCATTTCTTCAGTTTCCTTGACCTGCTTTCCTCTCCATGGGACAGCAGTGATGTGTCCCTCAGCCTGGGCTGGGATCCTGTTGGGGGGACACACAGGGTGTGCCTGCCTCTGGTTTTACACTGGCTTGGGAGGGGTGTAAGGAGGGATAAATGGATCAGCCATTCCCTTTGGTGTCCTTGCTGGTGTGGCAGATCCCTGGTGTGCCCGCTGCTGGTTGTTCCTTGCAGGAGTGCCGTGCTGTGGAGGCTGCACTGGGTTCATTTCCTCTGCAAGAGAAGCAGGAATTGCTTCCCTTCGTTCTTTGGGAAAGCAGTTGTGCACAGGAAAGGCGTTTGTGATACTGGGTCCTACATCCTCACACTGCTTGGGATTCCAAACTTGGTTTTCCTCATCTGTAAATGGGTGGATGCTGGGAGTTCTCCTGTGGCCTGGGCCTTTCTGTAGTAAAAGAGAAATTGGAAACCAAGGGTTATATTCTAGCAACAGGATAATTTAACATCATGCAAGGTCAATCTGAACCTTTCTTGACCCCTAACTGTTGCTATGATGTACTTTTCCCTGAAATCCTCATGAAGTGGGTGCAATTTATTGCTTTTGAGGATCTTGGTCTCTCTGACACAGCATGCACAATTTGGGGTGGATTCTGTGAGAATATGTGTTGGATTATTGCCTCCTGGGTTACTCCAGCATCACAAGCGCCAGCAGTGTCCCTGTGGCGTTTGTTGATGTCTGTGTCGTGGTGTGCAGTGAGGGGACACACGGACCAGCTCCTCTCCCAGCCAGGGAGGTGCTTTGGAAGTGCCCATGGTGTTTCCATGAGGTGGCTGGTGACACCCTCACTGCTGGCTGTGACATGTCCTCGGCCATGGGGGACACCAGACAGCCTGGCCAAATAGCCAGGAGGAGGAAGAGGAGGAGGAGGAGGAGGAAGCAGGGCAATTAACTCATCTCCCAAAGGACCAAACGTGTGTTGTGCTAAAAATACTGATTGCTGATCCCACATCTCACAGCAGTGGCACGGGGCTGTGTCGAGGTGCTGGACAGGAGGGGGACAGTGGCTGCAGCTCTGCTGGGAGAGATGTGGTGGCCAGAAGTGCTGAGGAGAACACAGAGTGGACAGGAACAAAAATGTGCTGAGGAGAACACAGAGTGGACAGGCACAAAAGTGTGCTGAGGAGAACACAGAGTGGACAGGAACATCAGCAGGGTGGGGTCTCAAGGCAGAGCACAGGGCTGTCACCCCAGGGAAGGCTGGGGGGTGATTTCAGCGTGGGAGTCACCCCGTTTTTGAGGGGCTGAGATGTTGTTTCACCAGGGAGCTGTGAGGAGGGTTCAGGGACCCATTGGTGTGTGGAGGTGCCATCACCCTGAGCTCTGGATGGTGAATTTACACAGGGCTGTGCAAGGGCTGCTGTCCAGCCTTGGAGTGCTTTTTTCTTTTCAAGCAGCTGCTTGTAGGACCCAGGGGGCTGTGGGGGAACAAAACAGCCTCTTGCCCAGCACTTTCTTTCAAAACTGCACTCACAGCAAAGTTTCCATTTTTCAATTCCTTGTGACTTTTGGTTTAACTCCTGTGCTGTACCAAAAAGTGTGGGAATACGCTTCCATGTGCTGCTTGCAATGTGATTTTTGATTACCTGGGAGATTGCTTAGGAAATCTCTGGGCTTTGTTGCATTGCACATGCTCTGATCACATTTACAAGCCAGCCACACACTGGGACAGAACTAGGTCACTGGAAGACTCCTCACTGGACACATGTTTAGTTTTCCTAATTCACCCCCTATATTAAGCAACATAATTGGGATTTTAGGGGTAGCTGAGTCTTGCTGACCATAGCTAATTTTTATTGTGGGTCCATCAGAAGGTTGAATTTTGGAGGCACAAAATGAGAGGTTTTGGTACATGGGAGAAAGTGGAATATTTTGTCTTTGACTCGCAGTGGGAGGTCACAGCCTTTTGTGCTGGCAGCTCTGAAACCAGCACAAACTGGGGTGATTAGCTCCCTTTTCTAATGAGTACACAAAGCTGATTGTGAATGAGCCAGTGGGTTCATTGTGCACCCTTGGCCTGCGTTTAATCCTTTATGTGAGACCCCCTTTTACACAGGGACGGCAATTGGAATCCAATTTACACCGGGCTGGGCACTAAATCTCCTTACTCCAGCGATGCTGGCTAATCAATGGAATTGAAATTCCGGTGCCATCAGGAGCCTCCTCCCTCCAGCTCTGCCACTCTCTCTGCTGTGTTTTTAGGAGAGATGAAGCCCTTTAAGTGGGAAACACTTTGTCTCCCTAATACAAGAATAAACAATGTCTCGCTTCTTGGCAAAACACGTCCCCGCGCTGTGTAACAAGCAGCAGAGATCTTAAAAGTCCATCAAGAGATGTTATGGTAATTTCACAAGAACGACCACCTTGCTTTTAGTGAGAATTATCTAAATATGAAGATAAAAGGAAGAAGAAAGAGAGCTTGACGTGTAGAGAGACACATGAAAGGTTTCAGGAGAGGCTTTCGCTGCTGCACAGAAATATTTTGCAGCTGAGTTTTCTGGCAAGCACCTGAATAGCAGGAAGAGTTTCTGCCTGCCTGGTTTTCACTATATAACAAGCAGGACTTGTTAAATCAGTTTTGGGGGACATCAGAGATCTGTCAATTAAAAAGAGGGGACCTCAATCAGCCCCTCCCAACAACTTTGGGAACTGTGGAATTACAGCTGAAGGAACTTCCCCCTTGTTGCAGCTGAGTCAGGGGAAGAGAAACCAGATTTTTTAGGAGAGTCAGTGTTTGTGCACCCACATGTGATGGAGAGGAGTGATTTCAGGAGTGCTGAATGCCTGGAAACAAAGCAGATGAAATATCTCACCTGGGTAGGGTATAAATGGGAGTGCCATGAACTGTGGCTTGCTTCTGGAAATTTTGGCTGGTCGTGGCTTTTGAAAGCCAGCCAGCCTTGTGCCATGGAACAGCTCAGCTCAGGAGCTGCTCACTTCTCATCCCCATCCATTGCTTCTGGTGCTGCAGCCCCTTGAAATATTCATTGTGCCTTTTATTCCTCAGTGCTGTTTAATACCCCAGGCAGGACAGTGACCTGGAGGGTTTGTATTCAGTTACAGCCATTGTTGTGGCACAAGCTGGTATCTGGAAAGCTGACACTGGTCTGGAAATTAATGAGTATATATTCCCATTGCAACCTGTGTGCCAGGTGTATTTATTTAAAAAGTCATGAAGCAGCCTCCCCAAAATGAGAAGATACTTTTTACACAACGCCCTGAGTTAGCTCTTTGTCTCTCACCTTGTTTCTGAGCTGTTGGGATGCACATTGGCTGCTCTTGGGGTGGCCTTGCTGATAAATCCTGTTGGTTTGTTTATCTCCCTCCACTCTGGCTGTGTTGGTGCCCTTTTCTCCTGTGCTGCCTGGCTGGAGCTGTTGTGTTGTTTTCTGAGCAAGGCAGACTCAAAGGCCTTGAGAAGTACAGAATGTACCTCCCTGCCTGCTTTATGGCCATCAGGCTTATCCTGATCTTGGTGCCCATCAGCACTGATGGCTTGATCCGCAGTGGTTCACATTTATTTCCACACATAAATATAAAATAAATTTAAAGCCACCCCCAACCAAGCCCCCACAAATATTGTTTCAAGCTGCAGCTCCCATTCAGAGATGCCACTTATCCATCCACAAACCACTGAGGATTACCTGGAATGATGATGAGGTAATCATTGCATAATAGCCCCAAGTTTTAAACCACTGGATTTTTTCAGTGGGCAGATCTTTTTTTTTTTTTCAGATTTTTTCTTATCTTTGCCATTGGTTCAGTTGTGGAAAGCCTGGTTGACTTTTCAGGCAGAGCTGATCTGCCCGCCTTTAGGGTGAGGCTATTTTATGTTTTATTTTGTGTAAACCCAGCAGTCTGAATTAAGGACAAATGCCCTGAAGTGTGCAACCGAGCCTGTTTTAATAACTGAAATATTTGGGACCATTTGATTTAGTGAGCTATTTTTCTGTAAAAAAAAAAAAAAGGAGCAAGCCGAGCTCCGGCATTTTGCAGGGAACATTATTTTGTGGAGAGAGAACACTGATCTTATTTGGCAGAAAATAAATGGATGTTTGTGTTATGACGCCTATTCAAGTACTTTCTTTTATGTATGTGCAGGATGCTCTGTCCTGAAATCAGATCTCGTCTGACTGATACATTTTAAGGAGGGTGATTCTGACTCTTTCACAACTTTCAAGTGTAAATGTGTTAATGTTTTGCCCAGCACATTATTTCTAACAGGCTGAACTTTCATTGTGTTTTCGCAGTTTGGGTTTAGGTTTAACTCGAGGCTTTTCATAGCCATTTAATTCCTCATAATTTCTGACATCCTGGTAGCCTCACAGCTCACCCAAGATTGCACAGACCACCACAAACACCCAGCCTCCCTGGCTGCATTTTTTTTTTAAAGATCTTCCTTTCTCTCTCCCCAAGCTCCCAGCTCCCAAATCTGAGCCCCAGGGGGAAATCGGAAGTTCTTCCTCAGCCCTGTCAACTCTTGTGCTTTCAGGGTGAGCCTAATGATGTTGAGCCCTACATGATTCTTTCACACTTGTCTACTTCAATCTCACCCTGCAAGACAAGCAGTGGCTGTGCACAGGGAGGGGATGAAAGTCCTGCCACGCTGGAAATCTGCAAAACATACGCACAGGCTGGGAAGGGAATTTGGGATCAGATGCAAATCCTCTGTGTAGCATTGCTGCTTGGGTTGTGGGGTTTTTTTGGGTTTTTTTCCCCCCTGCAGTTTAATATGATTTTTGTCTCGCTGCATAGGAAACCAAATCAGGTTTTGGAGGGACACGGGGAGGGATCAGAGTGAAGAATTATGCTGAGTGTCTCCCATCTGCCTGATGGTATGTAGGTGGGAGTAAATAGCAGGATTTGACTGTGGAGAGAAGAGAAATAGTAGTGAAATTGAGTACAGAGGTAGCCACAAGCCTAATGTTTCAAAGATTGACCCTCCCTACCTTTTTTAACCAGTTATGAGACCACTTGTCCTCAGGACATTTTGTGCCTGGAGGCTTCATATAAAAATCCTGGGTGGCATTAGGAGACTCAGAGAGGCCTCTGTAAGCAGTGCATGCAGCCCACCCTGTCCCCTGGGGTTTTCCTCACTGAGGATGGGGAGGCAATGCCAGCAGGGTGAATTTTGGGAGCAGCTGCTGTGCAGCATCACCAGACTGCTCGGACCCTGGAGTGTGAAGTCATCCCTTTTTTCTCTGTTTGCTTTTCAGCTTAATCTCTGAGCAGTTTCCTCCACTTCCATTTTTCTGGTGAGTCACAGAGGAGAGGAGAAACAGGCTAAACACAGATGGAAATGAAAAATCTGGATCCTGGAGCCTGCTGCCTCAGTTTCTCTCCAGAGTGCGCCCTTTGCAGATAGCAATTGGAAAATGGTGTGTGGGTGCTACAAACACCCCCCAAATCATGTGGAGACAGGGCCTGTTTCCCCCTTTGCTGATTGGTTTTGTACACCATATAAATCAGGTTTATGTTTATAAATCAGAGCAGTGTTGGCTGTCTCTTTTCTATTATCCAGTGGTTTTTTGCTCCTTGTAGGTATTTACCAGCTGGTTTTGTACAGGGCTTTGGTTTTGGTGTGCCAGAAAAATACCTGAAGCCATGTAGGCAAATGCTGAGCTTCTCCTCCCCTACAAGACTCTGTAAGACACAGCAGAGATCCCTCCCTTGTGTGGGACTGAGTGACAGCCCCTGAATGAAGTAAGTGGAGAGGAATGGGGTGGAAGGAGAGAAAAAAAGAAATGGGGTATGGCAATCTTATTAAATTTTTTACTGCTTTATCTGTGCTTTCTCATTTCTAAATAGACCTGGGTCTTTTTTATTTATCACTCTTTGTAGAGGGCTCCCCTGTCCAAACCCAGGCTCTGCTGAATTGCACCTTTCCACGTTCACACACAGCTGCAGCTCAGCATTACTTGGGCTTGTTTTTGTTGGGTTTTTTGGAGACTGTTTTGCCAGCAAAGGCTGATGTCACATCTCTGGGTAGTTAAAGAGCAAATTCAAGCAGCCTGTGGTGGAGAACCTGTGGAAGTGCTGCTGCCAGCCAGGTTCTCAGGGAATGCTGGCCCCTGCCCAGCGGTCAGGCTGATTTACTGAGTGCTTTTCCCATTGCTGTGCAGCAGCCAGAACAGCTTTGTGGAGTTTCTAAATATTTTTTATTTTTTTAAAGACCTCTGTGGTTGGGTTTTTGAGTTTCTTTGTGGTTTGCCACTTGGGCAGTGTTGAAAATGACAGTTTTTAGTTGTAGGTTTGAAGACTGTGATAGCAAATTGGAATTCTGGTGTCGGAAATGGAGCTTGCAAGAGGCAGATTTGTAAATCAAGGGGGAGCTGAGGAAATGTGAGCTTTTGTGAGGCTCTGCCATGGGGCTGAGGGTGTTCAGATTCTTGTCTGGAAGTTCCTGAGGGATCAGCAGTGAAGGAGGAAGGTCTGTCCCCAGAACAGTGCAGCTGTGTCCCCCTGTCTGAGGTGGCACTGGTCACCTGCAGCTGTGTTTCTGCCTCATCCTTGTGGGCTCAGCCTTCAGGGCTTCCTCCTGTCCCCTTCCTGCAGCAGCCACTCCACTGCAACTGGGCTAAACACAAAATGTACCAGGATTTTCAAGTCAAAATGCACATCAGCTGCTCTTTTTGTGTCTGCTCCCTCATTTCTTCTAGCAGCCACTCTTTGGGCATTGAAAGCTGCAAGTGTTCTGCATTCCAAACTATTCTTCCCAGCTGGACAGTGGGAACCAAACCAATCACTGCTTCCTCTGTAAGAGACACATCAGACTTGTACCTAGGAAAACAGGGTAGGAGCAGCAGGTTTAGAAGAGTTTTGCATTGATATTCTGTCCTGAAGATTTCCTGAAAGCTGCGCTGAGGGCAGATCTCCCTGTCCAGGGCTGTGTTGTTACCCTGCGATGTGGTTGGGCACCCCAGAGGTGTTTGGAGCTGTCAGTCCCAGTCTGTTCATGTGTTAACCCAATATTGTGTTCCTACATACTTGATCCAGTGACTGCTTTTAATCAATATGCACGATGCTAAACATGAAGTCCAGAGAAATCCCCCAGGGATGTTTTCTTTTTTTGATTGCTCTGAAATCCTGTTCCAGCATGTTCAAGTTACTCTTCCAACATCTGCTTGCTTTTCTTTCCTATCAGCTCTGATTCAGAGGTAAACTTTTAGGGATAACCTTTGCCAGCTCTTCCCTGAATACTCAGTGATACACAGGGAGCACAGGAGTGTGCTCAGATGGTTTTAATCCACTCCAGTGATGGCAGAATGCAGCTGCCACCTGCAGACCGGCATTCACAGGGTGACCCTGACATCCTAAAAGGTTCTCTGTGAACCCTAAAAAATGGGTTCGCTGAGTTTTTATTACTATGATTATTCTAATTTTTTTTTTTTGTCCTTTTTATCCTTCATGTGCAACAGCTTGATTTTGGGGTTGGTGGCACTGGAGGGAGGGACAGTTGGTGAGAAAGGAGAGGGGACGTGGCTGGCTGGGAGCGCTGGGAATGGTGGGGGGCAGTGCTTGCTGCTGGCATCACTCAGGAGCATTTTCCTGAGCTTCAGCACAGCAGCCATGAGGAATATCTGACCGTCATTCTGATCATCACTAACTCAGCCTTCTACACCTTCACTCTTTTGGGTGTGTTTGGAGAATTCCTCTGGCATTAAATGGTTATCCCTGCTTGCCCTGGTTACCACTGCAAACCAGCTGCTGTGTTTGCTTCTAACCTGGTGCTAATCTGCTACTCCTTTCAACAAATTAATCACAGCAAGTAAATGCTCTGCTTGCCTAAATGGCCCTTCCATCCTGTGGTGCTCTCCTGAAGGTTGATTTGTAGCTTTCCATTTCTGTCCCAGTGCAGCCCTTCCCCAGGATCTGAACTGACAGGTTGTTCTTGTTGGCATAAATTTGGCAAGTTTTAGTGTGAAGAACGAGGATATGGAGCAGGCTGGGAGGAAGGGAACACCTGGACTGTTATTTTAGGTGGCCCATTGTTTCTACCAGTGTGCCTTTGCTGCTCCAAGCCCTATCCCACCTGGCCTTGGACACTTCCAGGGTTGGGGCTTTGTTGGGCACCCTGTGCCAGGGCCTCACCACCCTCGCAGGGAAGAACTTCATCCCAATATCCCATCTATCCCTGCCTTCTGGCAAAGGGAAACCATTCCCCCTTGTCCCATCCTTCCATCCCTTGTCCCAAGTCCCTCTCCACCTCTCCTGGAGCCCTTTTAGGCACTGGAAGGAGCTCTTGGGTCTCTCTGGAACCTTCTTTTAGGCGAGGGAGCAATTTGCCCTTTGTTTCAGTGGAAGTTAATATTAAAATCAATTCATATTTTGTGTCCTTTGTTCTTGGTCACCATGATGTGCTTTTTTTTCCTATTGCAAATTAAACACGAGACGTTGTGGTGTTTAACGTGGTGGGTTGCAGACTCAGGGGATTAATTCTGCAATTTCCAGCCCGACATGCTTTTGTCCTGGAATGAAAATGGTCGTCTTAGGTAATGGCTATTTTTATACAGCCATTTGTTCACTGAGAACTGGGTTGAGACCTCCAGTAGTGTATCATTGACTGCTGAACAGCCATCGTGCAGTGCAGATCTCTTCTGAGCTTGGCTGTGCCCTCCCCCAAGGTGGAGAAGCTGGTTCAGAAAACCACCTCGATGGTCTCACCCCACTCAAGGCTCCCCTTTCAATCCTGGCCCTTTTTTTGGTGGGACTCAGGAAATCTTCATTGTAGGTGACAGGCAGAAATACCAATGTGCAAGTTTGTGCTTTTTTGTTGTAGAAAAAGAAAAATGGGAAATGTTGCTGCAGGATCTTGTGGTTCACTGGAAGGACCACAAGGCTTGGGATGTCTGGGTTGTTGGAGTGATGGCAGGAGCTGGGTGGTTTCTCTCATTCAGCAGCATATTTAGGCTGGGAAGGCACAGCTCCAGGTGTTCTGCAGCTCTGGGAAGGGATTTTTGGATTGTTTGTGTGTAGCATAAATTTGGCCCTTCTGAGCCCGTGCCAGCAGCCAAGGTCACAAGTCCCTGCACTGCTCCTGGCTGTGTCATGCTCCAGAGTCTCCCAAAGTCATCACTGTGCCCTAAACAAAACCCTTGAAGAGCTTGAAGATGCTTCTGCATTTTTTTTTTGAAGCCCATCTATCTCCGGGTGGTTCTGGTGAGGACACTGTGGGAAGGTGCTGGAGAGATTTTGTTGTCATCTGCTGGTGGCATGTGGGCTCCTGGTGCTCTGGGTGAGGAGGGGATGCTCCTGTGCTTCCTGACAGAGAAATTCCATCTTCTTAAGTGCTGAAGAGGCTTCCCAAGCCTGTTTGTGGTTAATCCCCAGCCCAGGGGTATTGCCTTTACCTTAGAGAAGAGGAAACTGAGGCAGAGACTCACAGAGTGCCAGAGGCACATTTAAAGCCCTGATGGTTTCACTGCACATCAGCTTGGTTGGGCCAAACTTTTTCTAAATTAAACTATGAAAAAGCTAATAGGGAAGATAGTGGAGCTTCTGAACCAGCTTCTCCAAGCTCAACATGCAGAGTGGAAAGTAGAATACTGTAAGCTGTGGAATTTTAGTTCCCATGTGGTGGAGATGCAGACAGTTATTTCTTAGGAATTATTTTATTTAGTTAACACCAAATAAATGCCATTGTTGCTTCTTCAAAGCTTTTTTTCCCCCTTTTTTATTTTTATTGTTTTCCTTAATAAGCCCAGCCAAACAGCATGGACATTGCCCTGGTGCTGAATTGGCTCATGGATCACAGTGCTGGGAAGTTTGTATTAATCAGCACTCTGCAGTCAGTGTATTGTTGCTTCATTAACCTACTTGTTTTTAAGTATCTGTAAATCACAAAGAGGGGAAGTCCTGCTGCTTGCTGAGAAAGCAGCCCTGTTTGCAGCATCTCTCCTCTCTGAAGCACATTCTGGTTTGCACTTAGGGTTTGGGGGCTTTTTTTCCCTGTTTTTCTCACCTGTGAAATTTGTGGTGTAGCTTAGAAGGACATTTCAGATGTGTATATCCAAAATTGCAAGTGCTGTTGCTTTTAACATCCAAGCTCCCTGGGGATATTTGGTTCTGGAATACATCTATTCTCCAAGTGTTATTTCACTGCTCACAATGTCACAGCTAAGGTCTTGTTGTTCAGGAGGTACATTTTATTTGTCAGGATGCTGTATCTTCCTAAAGAGGCAGGGAACTGCAATAAAAAATGATTTATTTTCTTTTTTAAGTGAATCATTACAGGAGTTGTTAAAGGACTCTCATAAATGTTGTTACTGGAGAGCTGGTTCTAGGGTCTAGAGGAGGAGAAAAGGTTGGTGTCAGGTTGTACAATCTAACAGTGATTATGTGTTAATATTTCCCTGGCTAACAGAGGTGCTCTTCAGTGTCCTCTGCTTTTGAAGAGGACTTTGAGAGCATGGGAAGAAATAAGGAAAGGTTGTTTGTGCTGCTGATACTGAGGTTTGTGCACCGGTGACTGCAAATCCCTGAAATCCTGTAGAGGTGGAATGGACCTGGAATTCATCACTGCTGTCTTGGCTTTTAATCAGAGAATCATAGAAGGGGATTGGGTTGGGAGGGACCTTAAAGATCATCCATTGTCACTCCCTGCCATGGGCAGGGACACCTCCCACCATCCCAGGCTGCTCCAAGCTCCAGCCAACCTTGGGCACTGCCAGGGATGCAGGGGCAGCCACAGCTGCTCAGGGGGCCTCAGCACCCTCACAGGGAACAGTTTTTTTCCCAATACCGAATGTAAACCTACTCCCTTTCAATTTAAAGCCAAGTTTGGGTAGGAAGGGATTTTAAGATTCCTTGGGCAGGGACACCTCCCACCATCCCAGGCTGCTCCAAGCTCCAGCCAACCTTGGGCACTGCCAGGGATCCAGGGGCAGCCCCAGCTGCTCTGGGCACCTGTGCCAGGGCCTACCCACTCTCACAGGGAACAATTCCCAGTTCCCAATATCCCATCCATCC
The DNA here is from genome assembly GCF_000277835.1 of Geospiza fortis. Classification (NCBI taxonomy): domain Eukaryota; kingdom Metazoa; phylum Chordata; class Aves; order Passeriformes; family Thraupidae; genus Geospiza; species Geospiza fortis. Next base: position 1,056,390 of record NW_005054500.1, on the reverse strand, counting down.
CTGCCCTCTGGCACTGGGAGCCATTCCCTGTGTCCTGTCCCTCCATCCCTTGTCCCCAGTCCCTCTGCAGCTCTCCTGGCACCCTTCAGACCCTGGCAGGCCTCTGGGGTCTCCTCAGGGCCACCTTTCCTTCAGGCTGAGCCATCCCAGCTCCCTCAGCCTTTCCTCGTGGCAGAGGTTCTCCATCTCTTCTCTGGTGCTGTCTGAGCAGCTTTTGGACCATTTTTGGACAGGACAGGGGGTGTCAGAGGTGCCCCTTGCACAGCCCCGTGTTGCACCCCCAGATTTGGAGTGTGGAGCTCAGGAGCTGCTCCTGCTTCCCAATTGTTTCTTGGAATTGCAGTGTCAGGGTGTAACAAGGAGGAGAGGATGTTTTCTGTCCTCTCTCAGGAGCTCTGTCGGTGTCTCTGTTGTTGTTGTCAGTGCCAGGGCTGTTGAAATCTCTATTATTTAACTCTGGAAGTCAGAGTTAGGGCACAGGGCTTCTCCTGCAGCCGAGCCCCAGCCGTGACTCACGGTGGTGATTTGGAATTGCAGGCACTGAATGTGCAACTTGCTTTCCTTTGCCACAAGGCCTATTATGCAACAGGAACTGACAAGTACATTTTTGAACGTTTTCACTTACTCCACATAAGCAATGGTTCTGAAATTTGGAGAGCTTTCTAATTGAGTGATATTCTCTAGGAGAATCAAATGTATATTAACAAATTTTTTTAAATGTAACAAGGAATAATTGAACATCAATAGTATCTGATTACATTTGGTATGTTTCAAAAATCCATTTTTTTCCCTTACTTATTTCAATTGCAATTGCATTTCTATATTTGTATTTTCCTGCCTTGTGGAAAGTACCACATGCAGTATTGGCACTGCAGTGCCTGACTTCTGGATGAAGGACTTAATCAAAGTAAATCTGGATGGTTTCTGTGAGGTGCCAGCCAAGGATAATCATCATTTTTGTTGCTGTTTACCAGCCTGTCCTACCTGTTGCGAAATGGAATATAATCTGTAAACACACATTCTGGGTTTTAAAGTCCTCTTCCCCAAATTCCTAAAGCGTGTAACATTGCGTCTAGATTAATATTTAGACCAAATTTATTAACTGAGCGTGATTTTTCTTCTCAATTAATTTATCGGTCTCTTTGCTCGTGCTGCTAAAAGAGACAAAAGCAAATCTGTCGCTGTTATTTAGATTTATTTCACAGACATATTTTCCCATTTGTGTGGATAAATGCTGGTCTGACTTCATCACCATTTTTAGATGTTCTGCAACGCTGAACACAAAATATGAGCTGTCCTTTTTAGAAATAGTCCTCAAAACACTCTGTACTCGTAACCCATTTGTACAGCTGGGCGAGCGGATGCGCCCAGAGCCTGAGCAGGAGCTGCGAGCCCTGGCAGTGCCAACAGGTTTCACAGGCTCAGAGAGGAGCACAAACTCTGGATGAGCTTCCAGGAGCTGGATCTGGCTCCCTGGAGGTTGATGCCACTGCTGTCAGTGTGGATTGGGCTGGGGCTGCTCCCCTACCTGTGGTGGGCACAGGGCTGGTGACACCTGGGCGTGGTGGGAAACCCAGCCCAGCCTCATGCCCATCTCTGCTCAGGTGTCCTCCTTGCCATTTTCCCAGGTTTTTACCTCCTCATCCCTCCTGGGGAACCCTTGCCCGTGTGTCTTGCCCACCCATGAGTTGCAGAGAGAAATTTGAAAACAGGAATTGAGGCACTTTCTGAGTTTCCAGGTGTTTGTTTAGATGAGATGGGTGGGAGCTTCATCTGTGCTTTTTAAAGGGCAGGATGTCCCCAGTGCCACGTCTCTTCTGGCTCAGTGGCCCTGCTTTCCACGTGCCCTGGGCCAAAGCACATGTTGCTGAGCCCTGGAGAAGTTTTGGGATGATTGATTCATAAAACTTGTGGTTAAATGCCATAAGTCTAAATAGATATAACAATGTTAATGCTGCCTTTTGTTGCCACAAATGTTGTCACATTTGTAAGTACAAATAAACAAGCAGCACCCCCTGCTCCCCAAGCCCAGCAGAGCTGGGGACAAAATGCATTGGATGGGGATTGTGTGCTGGGGATTTGATTTGCTTGGGGATTGTCTGCTGGAGGTGCTGAGCCCAAAAATCTCTGGGATGTGCAGAGAGCTGCAAGGCACCAGGGCTGCTTTTGATAGATCAGCTCTCAGGAGACACAAGCCCTGACTTGTCAGGAAGGGGACAGCTCATCATTAGCCAGTTTGGTCACACACCTTAGGGGTGGTGAGCAGTGTTTGATGGAGTGGAGCCCAAGGAGGAGCGCGCTGTAAAGCGCTTTTTGGAAACACCGCACACCGAGGTGGCTCCCTGCAATCCAGTGCAAGCATCTCATCGCTCCTGCTTCATCCTCCTCTCCTGAAATGTGCTTGGCATAAGTGGAAGCAGCTGCCTCCTGCACGGGGAAAAGGAGGCAGACCCTCCTCTCAGCCCCCCCAGCCCCTGCCTTCAATTAGCTGCTGGTTTGCCTGGAGTGCTGCAGTGTGACCACTCCTACTGCCAGAGCCAGGAGGAAAAATGCAGCACAGTAATGAATTTGTAACTAGAGAGTGGGGCTAACGAGTGTCCTCAGCACAGGAATGCAGTGGGTATATATTAAGCCAGGTGTATAGAGGAGGGAAAAAGGAAAAAAAAAAAAAAAGAAAAGCAGCATCTCCAGGCTGGATTTTATAATTAGGGCACATGGTGTAACTCTTTTGTTTTGCAGAAGCCAGCTTTATTAATTGATGTAGAAGGTTGCTGTGTGCTATTCATTGTTTGATTAAAATGCCTGTATAAATAATTAGGCCTCTTCTGTTTGTTTTATTTTTGCACCCGATTTACATTTTCATACGGAGCAAAAATGAATTAGCAAAAATGAATTAGCAAATGCGTTTATTCCCCAAATATTTCAGCTGGTGGCTGCTCTCCCTCGGCCATCCCCCCCCTGCAGCAATGATGTGACCTTTGTGCCACGCTGGCTCAGACCCCAGGAGCTCTGTTCTCTTTGGAGGAGCCGTGGTGGTCCTCCCTCCTTTGTGTGCGTGCTGCGGGGGGCTGCGGGCTCCGAATCCTCTGGAAAACACAAATAAACGGGATATTCAGGCTCTGCTGGAGGCAGCAGGTCAGAGCTCTGTCTGCTGGTATTTTGCTGAAGAAAGGAGGTTTCAGGCAGACTGGGTTTGTGCTGTCTCCTTGCAGGGCTGTGGAACAGGGTGAAAATGCTGCTGTTTGTGCAGCAGCTGGAGAAGCTGCTGCACATCTGGAGCCAGGGTGGTGAGGGCCTTTTGAAACTGTGTTATTGTTATCAGGGACTGCCTTTCTGTGGTAATATGTGAAAAATCTGCCTGCCTGCAGCGCCTCTGAGCAGCCTGTGCTAATCTTTATCCTGGGAAGAGTTTGCTGTGAGCTGGTGCTGTTAATGTCTGTGCATCCTTTGGCTTTTCCTTGAGAAAATTGTTGAGGAGCGATGATGACCAGACCTGGTCATGGTGGTTCCCTGGTTTTTCCCTGGACTGTGGTGGTTTCCCCTTGTCCCTCTGTAGCCCAGCACAGCCAAGGTTCAGATGAGGCACTTGCACAGATGTGAGGGTGTTCTCCACTTGGCAGCATTTGCAAAGTGCCCTGAGGAGGTGATGCCTATGCCTGGTGCACCTTAAAATGTCCTTTACAACCTAAGGTCTGAAAATCAGTGCCCTAAACCATGGTCTCTTATATTTGCCTGTTTGTAAAGGCAAAATTAAGCAGAAAATCGTGGTGCATGAACAGTGCCTGGAGTGGTTATGCGTGGCCAGGGCATCACAGCCAAAATGATCCCTGCACAAACAGCAGTTCTGGTAGAAAATGAGGAGAATTTGGTTTTTTTTTTTCACCTATTTCCCCACCCCTTGCTCTCTCCCTGGTCTGCAGGTTGCATGGCCTGTCCCATGGGTGGGGAGAGGCTGTCAAAGGAGCTTTCCTTTGGCAGGATGTGGCTGCTCCTCCCCTGGCAGGGCTCAGCCAGGAGCACGAGCTTCCTGAAGTTTTTTCAGGCATGGATCGATCAGCGAGCACAGTTTAACAGCAGCTGCAACAAAAACCAGAGAGAGAGAGAGAGGGAGAGTGAGCTCCATGGGCTGATCCCTGGAGAGAGGCGGAGAATTGTCGCTGTAATAAGAGAGACTCAGTCACAGTGAGTCTCTCTCTGGGAAGGGAGGAAAAGGGACAGTGTGGCTGAGGCAGGGCTGAGGTGCTGCTCTCACCCTGCAGCTCTGCAGCCGGGCTGAGGTGCTGCTCTCACCCTGCAGCTCTGCAGCCAGCCCTGGGTGCATTCCCGCTGTGACCTTGCCGTGCTGCAGGGAGTGCTGGTGGCATCGCTGCCGTTGTCCCCTGGAAAGGCCACAGTGGGGCTGCAGGCTCCTGCCTGGTGACACTCGTGTGGCAATGAGCCCCCTGGCAGTCACACACTGGGGTTCACCCCACTGTTCCGTGCCCCAGCTCTGAGGCAGGAGTGGTTGGATTTGGGCTGGCTCCAGGAATGGGTTTGTTTTGGTTGCTGGCTCCAGCACATCCGTTGCTGATGTGTTTTTTCAGCTCTCCTCATCCTCCTCAACAGACCCACCCTTCACAGATGGTTCAGTGGTTTGGCTTGGAAGGGACCTTAGAGGTCACCCAGATCCACCCCCTGCCATGGCAGGGACACCTTCCACCGTCCCAGGCTGCTCCAAGCCCCATCCAGCCTCACCTTGGGCACTGCCAGGGATCCAGGGGCAGCCAGAGCTGCTCTGTGAACCTGTGCCAGGGCCTGCCCACCCTCCCAGGGAAGAGTTTTTTCCCCAATACCTAATGTAATCCCATTCAATTTGGGTTTAAAGCCATTCCCCCTGTTCTCTCTCTGCCCTGCTTTGTCCCTCTGTGGTGGGGCTGTGCCTGCTGTGAGCACTCCCATGCCTGGCACTGTGCTGGGAGAGGTGAGAATTCCCTGCTGCTGCCAGCCAGGGTGGATTCCCACCCAAAACCACAGATTCTTGCCTTTAGTTGGGCTGTGCTACTACTGCTGGTTTGCCTGCCTGTGTTGTGGAGTGTGCACAAACCCAGCAGACTTGGCTGAGCTCTCCATCTCTCTCCTGTGCTCTAGGACAGACTGCAGTATTTTTTCCTTCCCTTATTACTAAAAACTTGTGGGTTTTTTTGTCTGAATTTGCTCATTGCACATGAGGAGCCCTTGGAGGAGGCTGTTAGTGGGGTTTAGTGTCTGAGCTGTGCCTGGTGAGGCTCTGGGATTGCTGCAGCCCCATCCTGCTGGGAGCCAGGGTTAGGAGCTGGCTGAAGGTGCTGGGAAAGGCTGGCCAAGTTCAAATTCACAGAATTTGATTTAATTTTTTGTGTTTTTAATTTGCAGTATTTTTCTAGTAAAGTTATGCTTTGGAACAAAGATAGTATTTTTTCTCTTAACCTAAATGCTGCATCCTCTATTTATTCCTGTTCCCTTCCCTGCCAAGCAGAGAGCAGTCAATGGGTGGAATTTTTTGCAAGAAATTCAGACTTTTCAATTTAAAAAAAAGTTGAGAACATGCCATAATGCTATGCATGTGCCAGTGAGCAAGTTGTAATGCACACAGCCAAATCAAAATGATCCCACCCTCACTTTTTCCTATCATTTACAAAAACCAGCTGGAAGGACTCAGCCCAGCAGACTGTGTCTCTAGCAAAGGGGAGCAAGAATGTTTGGGTGGTGTGTATAATATCAGGTCCAGTGCCATCGTTTCAGGGCATGTGTGCTGGCTGGAAGGAGTGGAAATTCGGGTATCTGTGTCTAAATCCGGATTGAGCTGTTCTGCACTGTTTGGTGCTTCACTGAATCCATGCCCAGGCACAAAATGAAGCGAGTTTGCTCATCTGATATGGGGATTGAAGGTTTAAAATAATATGTAATGTGCTTTAACACAGAATCATGGAATCATTTAGATTGGAAAAGACCTTTGGGATCATCAAGTCCAAGTGGTTCCACAGCCCTGCCCTGGCCACCACTGACCCGTGTCCCCAAGTGCCACATCCACAGGTCTGTTAAATCTCTCCAGGGATGGGGACTCCTCCACTTCCCTGGGCAGCTGGACAGCCCTTCCAGTGAAAAGTTTTATCTAATATCCAACCTAAACCTCCCCTGGCCCAGCCTGGGGCCGTTCCCTCTGCTCCTGTCCCTGTTCCCTGGAGCACAGCCCGACCCCCCCGGCTGTCTCCTCCTGTCAGGAGTTGTGCAGAGCCACAAGGGCCCCCTGAGCCTCCTTTTGTCCAGGCTGAGCCCCTTCCCAGCTCCCTCAGCCCCTCCTGGGGCTCCAGCTCCATTCCCTGCCCTGGACATGCTCCAGCCCCTCCATGTCCTTCTCCAGAACTGCCCCAGGACTGGAGGTTCCTCAGCAGTGCCCAGTGCAGGACAGATACTCCTGCTCTAAACTTTCTATAAATAGGGTCTGTGGTATGTACCAGGTCCATATTTGTTCTCCTAAATATGCATATTTTGCATAAAATTGCACATGAACAGTTTTGCTGTTTTCAAAAATTGCCCAAATGTATAACTTTGATGACAAAAATCTTCTGGCTGAGAGGGAGTGGGAACCACGTGGAAAGTCTGAGTCAAATGCTGTTGTTGCAGGTTGAATAGCACAGAAATGTATATGTTTGAAAGAAAAACTACTTTCTTACAGGGTTTTTAAGAAGTCCAAAGGACAAAACTTGAAACTGTTAAAATAGCTATTTTCACTTCATGCCTTTTAGTTTACCTGGGGCTGTAATCAGTCAACAATTTTCTGTAGCAGTGATATGGCTCTAGTTTTTCTGGCCACTGGAATACATGGGGTATTGCCCTGTTTTTAGACCCAATTACACTTTTCCTGCCCTTATGTATGAAAATATCATGATTTGCTGTTGCAAAAAATTAAGCTGCTGGAGCTTTGCCAGGTTGGAGATAAGGCAAAGGTAGTTTTAATATCAGTGTAAGCACAAAGTAATTGTCTGCAGTTTGGCTTTTCTTTTTAACAAATAACATCTTGGCTTTTTTAAGGAGATTTTAAATTACAAAGTGTGTCTGTCACTGTCCTCTTGATGGTCACTTTTGCCTGTGTTGTCCGTGCAGGTGACCAGAGAGGATTTGGTTGATGCTTAATGCTTCTCTGTCCTCGTGGTGTGCGTGGCTCCAGCCTGTGCTGCTGGGGTTGCCCATGAATATTGCCGGTGGAGTCCCAGGATTATGCATTTGAGGAATAAATCCAGGGAGCTGAACATGTTCCACTCCTGTTCTTAGGTGGCTTTTAGGCCCCTTGGAGGCTGCCACCAGAAAGGGCTTTTTCCCCCCTCTCTACTCTCCATTCACACTGGAGAGGGCAAATCCCAAAAGTTCTCCCCCAGAGCATCTCTGCAGGTCCTGGAGCCATCCCAGGGCACAGGGAACGTGGCTGATGGGTGGCAGAGCTCCGGGCT
>NW_005054500.1:1048007-1048896 GCF_000277835.1 Geospiza fortis | reverse complement strand
GGAAGGAGCTGGGGCTGGCTGGAAAGATGCTGGGTAATTTTATTCCTTGTCATTTCAGACACGGCTCCGTGATAGTCCTTATGATCTTTAGCCATGCATTCATCTCGGTGCTGCTGAGCTCCCACCACTGCTCTTCCACCATTATAGTGCAAGGTTTCTGTGCATTCCAATTGGAAATAAATTTCTTTATTACAAATTCTTTGACCTTGGCATGTTTGTAACCCTGGCGATTGTTAGAGGGGTAAAAGGAGGACTTCTGGGAATAATTGCCTTGTTTGTTCTTTAGCTCTGAAGCATTGATACCTGCAGTTCTGGGCTGAGATAATTAAATCTCAGAATCACAACCGCACCGAGAGAATCTTTCTGTTTCTGCGGGCAACATTTTATTTTTTCTGTGGGTATAAAAGTGCAGTTTCCATTTGCAAACCGTCACAGTGACTTTTGGAAATGGGTCATGCTGGATGTCCAGCTAGAACTGTTCTGCTTTGAGGTTGTAGTTCTGTGAAATAGATGTCGCCTTAAAAATAATCCTAGGAAAACGTGTGGGGAAGGGGAGTCAGGAATCAGGTGGTGCTTCTTGGTATCCATAGCGAAAACAATTTTAGAAACCACTCCTCTCATAAATACTGCATTTTTGGGATAGCTCTTCTTGTATTCTCTATTGCCAAGTGCACTGGCATGAAAGCAGCTTTCCTCAAAAATTAATCCATGCCTGCTGTCTTTTCCCGATGGGGTGACAAGCGCTGCTGTAAGCAGACCTGTGAAGCTCCATGAAAAAATTTAGGGCAAAAAAAATTAAGGACTCAAAAAACAAAATGTTCAGATATTTTGAAAAAAAAAAAAAAAATCCCCAAATCAAACAAAACGACCTCTTCCCATGGCAGCTGGG
>NW_005054500.1:1046360-1047982 GCF_000277835.1 Geospiza fortis | reverse complement strand
TCCCATTCCTGCCCCTGCATCCTGGATCCCTCTGGCTGCAGAGCATCCCAGCACAGCTCAGCTTCAGCTTGGGCCTGCACTGCAGAGACAGGGAAGGAATCCTTCCCTGTGAGCAGGGAGAGGGTGCCTAGAGCAGCTGTGGCTGCCCCTGGATCCCTGGAAGTGTCCAAGGCCAGGTTGGACATTGGGGCTTGGAGCAGCCTGGGATAGTGTCCCTGTGTGGCATTGACATTCTCTGGAAAAATCCCTTTGCCCAGGATTTTTCTCCTGGGAAGCTGAGAAGCCTCAGAGAAAAGGAAAACAATCCTTATCTCATTTGCTTCTCCTGTGTTGTGCTCATGTGGAATGTGTTTAGAGATTGTTTACCCACAGTAAATGTATTTCTGTATTCTGTATCCTTTCTGTATTCTTTAGTACAGTATAATAGAGTATTCTTTAATATACTATAGTATAATAAAGTAATAAATTAGCCTTCTGAGAACATGGAGTCAGATGCATCATTCCTGCCTTCGTTGGGCCAACCCTGCAAATACAATATCTGTGCCCATGGCAGAGGGGAGAACAGGATGCCCAAACCACTCTGGGATTCTCTTTTGTGGCTTTGCTGATGATCTGCTGAGTAGGAGAGTGGATCTGCTTATTGGATTCACCTTCCTCCTCCATGAACTTGCACAAAGACCTTTTGTTTCTTCTTTTTAAACATTGCCCCAGTGTAAGAGTAGGTTTATACAGGAGCCAGTAAGATTATTTTTTTTTAATGTGTTTTCTCTGCTCTCTCTTTTCCCTAAGGACACAGTGGGATATTCTTCCAGTGTAATCGAAGTCATTTCAACACCTTGTTTTCTAGCACCTACAATTTATACAGAGAAACCTGCTTGTTCTGTGTAGAGTATCTAGAAAAAAATAAAATAAAAGCAGAGAGAGCCTTGTTAGCAGCTGGGGCAGACTTGTTGTGCTTGTCAGGATGTCAGCTGTGTTCCCATGGAGGCAGGAGCCTGTCTTGGGTGAGAAGCAGCCTCGGGGAGACAAGGGCTGGGGGTGTCACCCTGTCACCCCTGCCTGGCTGTGAGAGCAGGAGCCTCCCCCAGGGCTCGGGGAGAGCAGCATCCCAGGGCTCCCTTCCTGCTCTGTGGGTACCCAGGAACCCCTTCCTCACACAGCATTTGTAGGATCCTAAAACCACACTGGGATGAAGCACCAGTGTCACACGTAATGGGGCCTTTTCCAGCTCAGCCATGTCTTATGTCATCTGTGTGGCAGCCCATCCTCCTTGGAGGTGAAGCTGGAGGCAGGGGAGTGTCCAGAGAGGCTGTGGGACCTCCTGGAATACAGCTGGACATGGCTGTGGGAATCTTGTGGGGTGAGGAGATGGAGCCTGTGGGGTGGGACTGAAGGGTTGATGATGGGGGAATAGCCCCAGAGTGGGGGCCCAGTTTGGGAGCTGGACATTGGCAAACAGGGGAATAACTCTGGGTTCTCATCACCCTTGAGCTTCATTCTGGATGCAGCACAGGAGGAAATTAGAGCTTTTTTAGAGAGGCTGATCTGACATGCACATGGTAGCAGAAAGTGTGATGGAGTTTGCAGAAATGAGAGCAGGATGGGTGTGTTTGCTTTCCTGC
>NW_005054500.1:1030882-1046334 GCF_000277835.1 Geospiza fortis | reverse complement strand
TGAAATCCTGTCTGGTGCACACCCCTCCAGAGGTCTGGGGGTCTTGGCTGAAGTTTCTTCTGAATTAACCAGCTGAAAGAACCCTCCTGGACATCAGGGCTGGGGGAAAAGTCAGGAACTGCTGTGCAAATGGCATCACTCACCTGTGCTGTGTGCAGGTGATGCAGTTTAACCAGGCTCCTCTAAGCACAGAACCCCTGAGGATCAGCACAGTAGCCTCTCAAGTGTGCTCATCTCACATGGTGCGACCTCCCAAGCAAAGGTAACACAGATCTAATCACATCTCAGCATTAAATTCACATTAGCTGAAGAATTAGGGATTCAGGAAAATGCCCTCTGAAGGCTCCCTGGGTTTTCCTGCCAAACCTCAGCACTTGGCTCTTGCTGGCCCTGTCTTTAGCTTGGGTCATGCTTTATTAGAATAGCCATGTTTCATTTGCATGTTAGGCCACGGTATCATCATAGAGCCACCAAAATCCTCTTCTTGGTCAGGACTTTCTTCCCAGTTGTGCTGTTCCCTGTGACTGTGTTCCCAGGGGTCCCAGGATGAGGGAAGAGATGAGGATCTGACTCCATGTTTCAGAAGGCTTGATTTATTATTTTATTATATATATTATATTAAAACTATACTAAAAGAATAGAAGAAAGGATTTCATCAGAAGGCTAGCTAAGAATAGAAAAAGAAGGAATGATAACAAAGGCTTGTGGCTCAGAGAGTCTGAGCCAGCTGACTGTGATTGCCCATTAATTAGAAACAACCACATGAGACCAATCACAGATGCTCCTGTTGCATTCCACAGCAGCAGATAATCATTGCTTACATTTTGTTCCTGAGGCCTCTCAGCTTCTCAGGAGGAAAAATCCTAAGGAAAGGATGTTCCATGAAAGATGTCTGTGACAGTTCCCCATCCTGTGCATCTTGAGTTTCCAGTGGTGTTCCTCAGGCTGGGTTGTGGGGCAGGGATGGTGCAGCAAGCAGCAGGGTGGGGTGTTCAGTTGGCCATTCTGTGTTGGGATCTCAGTGCTTCCCTCTGGAAAGCTCTCCCAGAGTCACGTTCCTGGTGATGGACAGATCTGTGCCTGCACTGCTGCAGCGTCTGGGAGGTGCCTTCCAGAGGAGAACTCAGTTCCCCTGACATGGGAAGGGGTGAAACAAGCTGCTTGGCTCAGGCTGGCTGCAAATCCTGCCTCAGCAAGCAACAAACATTCATTTTCACACGGTAAAAGCCTGCCAGCCCTCCTGGTAGTGTTTTGGGGAGGGAAGGGTTGATCAAGAAGTTCATGACTTTATTGGGAGCTACCACAGGGGCTGCAGACAGTGAGCACAGCACTGTGGCAGTGCTGTGAGCCTGGGAGGAATCCTACAGACACAGACAATTCAATTGAGAACTCCAAAAAGCCCTAAAATGCATTTGCTGCTGTTCCTCTGTCTGAGTAAATGGCATATCAGGAGCTGGGGATGCTCAGTGCCAGGTTTTCAGTGGGAAGCTGGATGGGAACCATCGAGTTTGCTGAAGGAAAGAATGTTCAAACCTCCCTTTGTCATGGTGATGAGGCAGTGCCCGGGCAGCACAGGCTGCCGACCTCTGCAGAGGTTCCTCTTGTTCTCCTTCAGAAGGTTTGGAGAAAAGGAGAGACCCTGGGCATGGAGTGTGCAGCAGCCCAGGCTGAGGCACATCAATAACCCATAAACACAGCCCCTGTGGGTGCCAGGAGAGAGGAGACAGCCTCCACATGACCTGCCTGACAGATTTTCCTTCTTTTACAGTTTAACCTTTTGTTAAAAAAAAATAAAAGAAACAGGAATGCTGAGGTGTTCTGTGGCTCCGTGTCTGTCTGCGGCTCAGCTCGGCCCAGGGCTCTGGTTCTGGGGTTGGATGAGGAGCTGCTGTCTGCCATCCCTTAGGAAAGGGAAATAAATGCCATGTGCTCAGAGCTCTTGACTGCAGAAACACTGCCAAGTTCAGCCTGGCAGCTCCATGTGCCAGTGGAAAGGTATTGCCTGGATGAGACTTGCTGCTGCAGCAGAGAGGGGAGGATGGCACCAGGCTTTTTGGTGTGGAGTTTCCTATCAAATTGGCTGTTTTGGTTTTGGTTTTTCCCTGCTTGCTGCTCTGAAAGGCTCTTCTCAAAGAAAATTCCATGGTTTAGTCCTTCAGGTAACAACCTGCTGGATGGGGCACAGCTACCAAGTGTCACTCTGCTGGCAGGAGTCATTAAACGGTGCTGTAGGCTTGCATCTGCCTTAATGCAGTTTTTTAATTATCTCCTTTGAGTAGAAGGTTGATTTCAGTTAGTTGTTGGTACACTCTGAGCTGAGCAGAAGGGGAGGAATGTGTTGCTATTGAACATGTCCTCATCCAAAGGCTTAATCTGACCTGGCAGGATCTCCTTGGGCAAAGTCTGATGGACTTGGAGACAGGTTTGCTTGGGAAAGGTTTGTGGCCCTGGCAGGGGGGTGTGAGAGCTGCTTGGGTTATTTAAAGCAGGTCTAGCAGGTTTTCCCCCCCATTTTGTCTCTCTTTGCAGTTTTTGTTACCATTAGAGACCTGCTGCAGTTTTGGGAGATAAGGATGATTGGATTGAGTCCTTCAGCTGTGATCTGGGTTGGGGAGCTGTGCATATTACTGATATTTACATTTATTAAATGGGTCCAGGTTTAGATAAAGTATTTATGTGAAAGTCCACAACTGGATTATGTCAGTATTTAAGATAAGAGTGACAGATGTCAGAGATCACCATGGAAGTTCTAAACCTCTCCTGGCTGCTGGACATTTATTAAGGTTGGTCCAGTCTGGTTCCCTTGCAGATGTGTACCACAATCCCTCGAGACCAACTGTACATCCTAATAGGGCAACAAGATTTTCATCTCAAGTTTTCTGTTTTATTAATTTGATCCCATTTTTCCTGCTAAAAGCCCTCCATGCTGGTTTTTCTGCTTGATGTTTACACCTTTCAAGCACAGATTGATACACATCTCATCCAGCTTAGCTGTGCTCTTGCTTGGAGCTGGATGTATTCAAATCTTTTGATCTTCCCAGAGAAATTTTTCCCTTCAAACCCTTAAACATTTTTGTTGTTTTCTTTGTACTCGGTTCCATTTGTCAATGTCTTCTCTGGTAATGAGGTGTCCAGAAGTGAATACATTATTCCATTTATGGATTAATTACATCTGTGCAGAGAGGAGACTGGAACATCCTGCTATGTGAGACGTGTGTGTTCTGCCTCTGAAACCAAACTGTCCTTTTAGCTGCCCCATCCTTCTGCAATTTCATCTCCTTGGCCTCTGCCTTCCCAGCTCCCTCTTTGGGTGGATGCATCCCCAGCTCCAGCTCCTTCTTGGGCTGTGGCTGTGGTTTGGTGGTATCACCTCAGCTTCAGTTCTGTTTTTTCCAAGAGGAAAAATCTTTGTGTGATTTTGACATCTCCTTTCAGATCTGGCAGTTTGGGGAGGGCCTCCTCAAGAGGGCAGGGAGGTTTCCTGGTGGTCCTGAGTGAAGTGAGGCACCTTCCCAAATTGTGATGTCCCAGGCAATCAAAGCAAGATTTCCTTTTCTGTATTTATTTTTCCTGTCTAATCCTGCAATACATTTCACTACTTAGTCGGTGAAACTTAATAAATTGTATTCATTCCTCTCCCACATCCTTAACAAAAGTGTTAAAACTAAATCTCACACAGACCCCTGTGATTCCTTGGCTTTGCTTCCAGTTGGCCTTGCAGGTGCTAAATCCTAATCCCTTCTAAAATTGAGAGAGTTGAGGCTGCTCAGATTTTTGCTTTGAATTTTAGGATTGTCTCTGGAAAATGCTCCTGTAATCCACGTGGCATTTCCATTCTTCTTTTCCTTAAATAAATAGTTTGTGCTAACTGACTGTGCCTGGAGAGGTGTTCTCTGTAAGACTCTACTGCAGCTTGCTGAGCTGCTCTCTGCAACAGAGACTTTTTTTTTTTTTTTTTTTTTTTTTTTTTTTTTGGATGTTCTCCCCATTCTTTTGCTAGGAATAGAACTTAATTGCATCCATCCATTTAAGTAATTTCCAGAATTAGGTATTAGCCTTATGTTTTGAAGGAATTTGTTAGATTTCCCTTTGAAAAAAAGAATTCTTTACAAATAACAACACTTTATTTCCTTGGTTAATTGCACAGATTGAGTGATTTGGCACATGTCTGCATTTTCCAGATACTCCCTTTTCCCCTCCTTCAGTGGAAGCTATTTTTGTAAACTCACCATCACTCTGATAGCACCGGCATCTTGCCTTAATTTACTTTTGAAGACAAATTTAATAAAGGAATTCCCCTTCTTAGCCATATTGGAATAATTCCTTTTTATATTTTATTAATTCCCCTACTTCTTCTTAACCAGGTTTTCGTGTGGATGTTTATAAATAAGTCTTCCCTCATTCCTTAATCCTTTTGTCCAGCATTAACTCAGACTGTATTTTATTGTTCCCATTTAATTGCTCTGTAGGAATCAAATGTCCATGTGGTACTTGCTTGTTCTCATCCTTGTACAAAAGATTTTTCTTGGTACTCAGCTCTTAGGAAAGCAGCAAAGGTTTAAATGCTGTGGGCTTGGGGAGGGTCTCTGCTTGCAGGGTTTTGGGTTTTTTGTGGTTTAGTTTTTTTTAAACAATATTATATTAATATTGTTTAAAAAACTAACATAAACATTATAATAATATTGTTTTAAAACATATTAATTAATATAATAGAAAAATATTATATTAATATTGTTTTTAAAAAAAGCTATTAATGTTCTTCTGAAGTTGCCAGCTGGCCTCTTTTCAGCATGGAGCTGGACTTTCCTTTCCAGTGCAGGGGAAGCAAAGAGCCTGATTTACCTGGGCTGACACCATTTGTGGCCACTGGTCCCCAATTTTAGTAAGCCTGTGATGAAAAGTTGAGGTCCAACTGAACTCTCCAACAGCTGCAATGCAAAATTATATCCCAAATAAATTCAGCCTAACTTGGAACTGCTCTCAGTCACTTCAGATCCTCTGCAATGGGTTGGGCTGGGAATGTTGGTTTTTTTTTTGCTTCTCATTATTTTTCAGTCTACATTTGGATTTGCAGCCAAAGGCTACAGCCTCTTGCAGTTGATTTTTTCAGTGCTGATAACTCAACACAATAATTTAGTCAACCTGATCTTCCCTGTTGAATTTCAGCTTATTGGCATTATAATTAATTTTGACATGTAACACCACCCCTCCAACTTTCACTCCCAAATCTATTAATGCGTAATGATGAAAAGTATGTGCTGTGCATAATATTGTTTGGGAGTTATGGATCTTACATCCTTGTTGTCAGGGAGTAAAAGAGCATTAATGCACTAATTGCTGCTGGCTGCAGCTTGCTGATGACTGGAGAAGTGCTAAAGTTTCTTATTTTGTGGTGACAGCTTCTCTCAGTCTAAACCAGGAAGGTTAGAGGTGAATTTTATTAAAACTTCACACAGTCCTAGAATGGTTTGGGTTGGGAGGGACCTTAAAGCTCATCTCATTCTACCAGGGAATGAGGGACACCTTCCACCATCCCAGGCTGCTCCAAGCCCCATCCAGCCTGGCCTTGGGCACTTCCAGGGATCCAGGGGCAGCCTCTGAGCCACCTCTTTCACTTCAGAGTCTTTCTGCTGCACTTCCCAATGTGCTAATCAATTACAAAACACTGGACTTGCTGCCATCACACCCAGCCTGGTGGCATTTATGGGGCTGCAGTGTTTTCTGCTCAGTTTTCATCGATTTTACAGTGGCTGTTGGTCACAAAAACCCAAATCTGTGGCATTTGCTGGGTCCCCAGGACGAAGGAGGAAGATGATGAATCTGACTCCATGTTCTTAGAAGGTTCATTTATTATTTTATGATCTATATTATATAAAAGAATGCTACACTAAAACTATACTAAAGAATAGAGAAAGGATACAGACAGAAGGCTACAAAGAATTAAAATGAAAACTCATGACTCCTTCCAGAGTCCCGACACAGCCTGACCATGATTGGTCATTAAATTAAAACAATTCACATGTTGGACTAAAAAAAAATCTCCAACCACATTCGAAAGCAGCGAAACACAGGAGAAGCAAATGAGATAATATTGTTTTCCTTTTCCCCTGAGGCTTCTCAGCTTCCCAGGAAAAGAATCCTGGGCAAAGAAGATTTTTCAGGAAATATGATGGTGACACGAATCCTCCCAAAAAAACCCAGCTGTGCTCTGGTTTTTCTGAAAGCTGTGAGTGATTCCATCATCAGAGTGTGGTTAGGTTTCATTTTCCTGCTGCACTCAGTGAAACTGGAATGCCCAGGAGGAATGAAGCTCTAAAGGCACGGGAGGAAGCGCGTTAGAAGCAATTAGCAGAAATTTAACAAAGCAGATGAAAACCAAATCTCTGTGCCACTGGTGGGTGGGTGGTGTTTGCAGGAGGGGAAAATGTGGTGCTGGCAGCTCACAGGGCTTCATCCTCTCTCCTGTGGGTTTGGGGTGGGCAGGGAAAGGTGGAGAGGGACTGGGGACAAGGGATGGAGGGACAGGACACAGGGAATGAATGGCTCCCACTGCCAGAGGAATATTGGGAAGGAATAATGGGATATTGGGAAGGAATAATGGGATATTGGGATATTGAAAAGGAATAATGGGATATTGGGAAGGAATCCCTCCCGGGGAAGGTGGGCAGGCCCTGGCACAGGGTGCCCAGAGCAGCTGTGGCTGCCCCTGGATCCCTGGCAGTGCCCAGGGATGGACAGGATTTGGAGCAGCCTGGGACAGTGGAAGGTGTTCCTGCCCATGGCAGGAGTGGATCAAGTTTTTTCCCAACCCAAACCATTCTGTAATTTTATGAAGCCCTTCAGCCTCAGGACACCGTGAAAATTCTGGGAAATTTCATGGCCAAGAGTCTTTTTATTTGCTTTATTTTTTACTGTTACTGTCATGCCAGTGTGTTTGTTGGAGATGCCAATTCCCGACTGTTCTTGGGTTTGAGTTTTGGGGTTTTTTTTCGCTTTCCCCTCTTCTTTATTAAAGGGAAATAGGCTGATTGTGCTGCCTGGGGAGCAAAACCAAACAGCTGGTTGGTTTGAGATCAGGAGGGGAGGAAACAAGAGCACAGAACTGCTTGGAGAGAAAGGGAGCAAACATTTAGGGGCGAACCAGTTTCACTTCATTCTGCAAGCAAAATGGAAGCATTAGCAGAAGGGGCATGACTGATCTGCTGGGGGCTGGGGTGATGGTCTCAGTGCTTTTCACAATAACCATTCGGAGGGTGCCCTGTCCTTGGTGTGCACTGAAGAGCCACTCCAGCCCTGGCAGGCTCTGGGAGATGCTGAGGTGGAGGAGATTCTCATTATTTCTTCCAACAGCAATGTATTATAACCCCGTTGTTAGCAGCAGTGCTGCACTGGAACACTCGCTGAAAGGAAATCAAGATTGAAAAGGACCAAGATGAAGCAAAAATGCTTTGGCTGGGTTCAGTTTGGGGGGCCTGTGAGGAGGGTGGGGAGCTGCAGGTGGGTGCTGTGCTTCCTCTGCAAACCCAGGAAGCCTTGGGAAGGGATGGCTGAGAGGCAAAAGCTGCTCCTGAGCAGGGGCCAGCTCAGGTAGGTCCTGTCCCACCCTGCTGGGGTGGCTTGGGGCTGCAGGAGACAAGAGATTTAGGTCACTAAATCCCATTTAGGTGGGGATGGGACTCAACTGGGATAGGGGGGAGATGAGTGGGGGTCTCTGCTGGTGGGGTTGTTGCTGAGGTAGGATTGTATCCCCACCCAGTGGGGTTGAAGATGGGTTGAATCTTTTAATCTGTGACAGTTCTGAAGGAGGTTGAGACCCTTGGATGGTTGTAGAGCTCCTGCCTCCCAAATATCAGTGGGGATCTGGGCACCTGGCAGCCCTGGGCATGTGTAGTGGCACCAAGGTCACTGTAAGAAACAACTGGGAGGTGGAGGAGGAGGAGGAGGGAGTTGTGGAGGTGACGGGATGTCTTTGCACAGCCTTGGAGCTTGGGCAGTTGGTTCATGCTCATCCTCCTTTGCTGTACCCTGTGCTGGGCCCTTGTCTGCCTGCAGGATCCCTGGGAACAGCCACAGCCCCATTCCCTGTGCTGGGAACGGCCACAGCCCCATTCCCTGTGCTGGGAACAGGCTCAGCCCCATTCCTGTGCTGGGAACGGCCTCAGCCCCATTCCCTGTGCTGGGAACGGCCTCAGCCCCATTCCCTGTCCCCTGTGCTGGGAATGGCCACAGCCCCATTCCCTGTGCTGGGAATGGCCTCAGCCCCATTCCCTGTGCTGGGAACGGCCTCAGCCCCATTCCTGTGCTGGGAACGGCCTCAGCCCCATTCCCTGTCCCCCTGTGCTGCTGGGAGTGAGGAGATGGAGAAATCAGGAGTGAGGTCTGGTCTGGGAAGAAGGAGGGGTGGGGGGAAGGTGCTTTTCAGATGTACTTCTTATTTCTGATTCGATTGGTGATAAAAGAAATTTATTTCCGCAAGTTTTGGCCGTGACAGTAATTGCTGAGTGATCTCTCCCTGTCCTCACCTCAACCCACAAATCTTTTCCTGTATTTTCTCTCCCATAACCAGCTGGGGAGGGCAGGGATGGAGTGGCTGAGTGCCCACCTGGGGTCCAGCCGAGGTCAACCCACCACAGTGTGCCAGTGCTCCTTCCTCTCCTCACACACTTTGGAGACAAGACATGAAAATTCCTTTTGGGAATGGTTCTCCAAAGCTCCTGGCAGACACCAGGGTTCTCAGCCTGGCTGGGAACTGCTGCTGCTGAGCAGCCTTTCTCCAAAAACTCCCGAATTATGGGTATTGTGAGTTTAATGTAAAGGTGTCAGGTATCTCTGAAGAGAAATTAAGAGAACGTCAAAGGTAAAAACTAAACAAAAGGGCAGACACAAAAAGGCTGTAAATGAGGTGGAAATTGCAGGCAAATAGACAATAGAAGAAAGTTTTAAGTAGCAATTTGTACTCCTTTGCACAAGGAAATGCACTTCATTTTTAATAAAATAAAAAAATCTTGGAGGATGCTGCACTTCTAAATACAGAGCTAAATATACCCTGGAAAAACCAAAACTGGTTTTTGTGCAGCCGCTCCGAGCGCACACGCAGCAAAACAAAAGTGAGCAGTGATTGACAGAGTTAATCTGTCCTTAATAAATGTTTTATTTAAATATTCATTTTCCTCATTTGCATTAATTCCGTGCTGCAGGCCGGCTCTCAGTGCAGAACCCGTTCCTGGGTCCGTGAGGAGCAGCCAGGATCTCCAGCTGTCCTCCCAGGACAGAGCCTTCCCATGGGCATGGAAGTTGGGAAAGATCCTTTTCTCCTTGAAATGAGAGCCCCCCATTTGTCCTCTCACTTCATGTGAGATAAAAGCAACAGAAGGGACAAAATCCTTGTGAGGTGAGAGCTGCTGCTGTGCACTGAAGGTTTTTCATGATGATGATGATGATGATGATGACAGAGCAGAGGAGAGATGGGTGCATTTCCAAAATATTCCTCACAGTTTTTCAAAGGGAAAAAAAGAAAAGTTTTTTTTTTGTTCTGGCTGTGCTGGTGTGATCTCTCCCAGTTAGGGAGTTGTGGAGTTGGGCTGGAAGGCCTGGCTGGAGCTGAGGCAGTTCATGTGTCCCCTGGGAATGTCTCGCTGTGACTGGTGCTGGAAGCGTCAGGAGTTAACTCAGCACCCACAGAAATCCATGGAAATCCATAATCCTCCAAGTGGGGCTAAGGTGGTTGTTTTCCATGCAAAGAATTGCTGGATTAGATGAAATGCCCATCAAAACTGCAGCTGCCAGGGATTTGGAGGGTGTTGCTAATTAAGGGATGTTTGTATTTGGTTCACATGTCAGCGGGAGAAGGAGGAACAATTTCTTCCTTCCTTTTCCCCTTCCCTAATCCACATCGGAGCCACACCAGGACAGCTCCTGAGGATGACTCTGGTGGCACGTGCTGGCCCACAGGCAAAGCTGGCCGAGCTGCTGTCCCTGTCCCTGTGGGGCTGGGATGTGCTCCCCATCCCAGGGGAAGGGGGATTTGTCCAGGTGGCCCAGGAGGATGCAAAGTCAGCAGTGCCTGGTGCCTGCTGTGGTGGGGGCTTGGAGTGACACCAGAAGAAAAGAGGATGAGTGAAGAACTTCACCCAGTTTGTCTCAAACATTCTCAGGGTCCTTGTCTGGGATCTGGGCTTGGCCTGAGCTGTTTTTGCTGACTCTTCCCCAGCAACCCCAGGTGTGCCATTCTCTGTAGGAATTTCTTTATCTCACTCCTCTCAATGGGAAATTTGTCACTGCCTCCCCCTCGTTGCTCCCAGCTCTAAAACACTCACTGGGATAATGTCTGTGACATGAGGGCTTCCTCCACACCTCCTGCTTCTCTGGCTCCACATCCCCCTAAATGTGTCCCTGGGACAAGCCCTTAGCTTTCAACTGGGATTTTGTAGAAAAGATTCGGTAGAGCTGGGGAGCTGAGGATAAACATAAAATATTTCTGTGTAGTAGCACAGAGATCTTGATTTAGATGAGAAATCAGTAGCATAAATAAGGTTAAGTGTTGAATTGAAAAGAAAGCCAGGAAAAATGTCAATATCTTCTCGCTAAAAGAAAACAAAATTAAATGACCCCACCAAACCCCACCTTATCTATGTAAGTACTTGAGCTGGAATATCCACAACTCCTCCCGTGCCTGTGCAGGGTTCAGGTGCTCTTTAAAGCTCAGATTGCTTGTTGATATGTGAATTAGTGATAGGATTTCTGTACTGCTCCTAAGAAATGAGGCAGAATTTGTTTCAAAGATCTAATGAGTGCTGGGCTGTCTGCAGCCAGCAGAACATCTCTGTCCTGCCTGGAATCAGGCTCTGCATGTGTCTGCTTCAGGAGATGCCATCACCATCAGAGATACTCACTGTAAATTATTCTGAATGTGTGCATTTCTTGCTTTACAGCTCTTTCTGCATATCCAGGATACTAAAGGGAATGTGTTTTCCTTGAAGGAGGTAGTTTGTATGTTGGAGTTCTTAGAACATGTGCAGAGTGCATTTGTTTTATCTCAGTTTATCTTATTTTGCCCATTTGTGTTTGTTTACAGGTTGGGTTTTTTTTGTAAATCAGGTTTAATGCTGAAAGCCATTTATAGAACTGAATAATGCAAAGCTGACTCCTGAATGATGAGAAATGCTTGGAGGAGAAAGGATTTCATGTTGGTTTAGCTACGAGTGCCCCACAATGAGCAGGACAGCTGGATGATGCTACCTGAGGAGCTGGGGCTAACCAAGGTGCTGCCTGCTCTTCTTCTCCAGATGAAAATCATCTGGAGAAGATCTGGAAATGATGATGATGATGATTTAGCATGCAACAACCTGGTCTAGTGCAAGGTCTAGTGCAAGGTGTCCCTGCCTCTGGAATTACACAGGGATCTTTATGGTCCCTTCCAACCCAAACCATTCTGAGGTTCTAAAATCCCTTCTTAGAGATGTGGAGAGCAGATGCTCTCAATAAGAAGCAGCTTATTAAACTGTGGGTTTGTTTGGTTCATCACTTTTTGAGTGTGTGTGTGTGAACACAGGCTCAGGGCTGCAACTGTCGTTTTCAGAATTCAGCAGGTTCCTTTCTGGTGCTGTGGAATGAGTCAGTACAGTTCCTGCTTTGATTTACAAAATTGGATTTGAATCTCTTTGAAACCATTATGCTAAATCAATTTTTAACATAGCAGAGCAAGGAGGTACAAAGCCTCCCTTGTTCTCCAGTTGTGAACTCCTTGGATGAGCGAGCACTGTATAAACAAGACTTAAACAGCATCAAGGGGGAGTGCTTTGCCAGGGTAGAGCCATGGGATGGTCTGGGTCAGAGGGGACCTTAAAGCTCATCCTGTTTCACCCCTGCCATGGGCAGGGATGCCTTCCCCTGTCCCAGGCTGCTCCAAGCCTCATCCTTGAAAATTTTCAGAGATCCAGGGGCAGCCACAGCTTCCCTGGGCACCCTGTGCCAGGGCCTGCCCACCCTCACAGGGAAGAGTTTCCATCTAATATTTAACCTAAATTTCCTCTCTTTCAGTTTGAGCCCGTTGCTCTTTGTCCTGTCTCTCCAGTTCCTGATGGAACAGGCATGGAATAGAGTTTTGCTCTGTTTGTGGCTCCAGCAGGATTTGAGATCCCTCCATCCTTTGGTATTTGGGTTTTTGGGTCCCCCCCCACCCCAGCCCAGCTCCAGAGCTGTCAAGGCATCAGATGAATCACCCCTGAGATGTTTGGGATTTCTGGCAGCACTAGCATTGGGCAATCATCCAAATCTGGCAAGGCACTGATAGGAATGAATGGGAAGCTCACGTGGTTCCATATGGAAAGCAGGGCAGGGAAAGTTTTCAGATGACTGAGGAGACAGACCAGCCTCCATTTGCCCTTTATCCTCCTCCTCTTTTCCCAAATCCATCCTATCCCACTGGATTGCTGTAGGCTGGGGAGGGGACAAACCCCTTAGAAAGCACTACAAATGAATTCCAGACAGCATTTCAGGCTGCACAAGTGCTCACAAAATTCCAGGTTTTCATTCCCATCTTTCTTGCTTGGTGCCCATTTGGAGAGGCCAATTGCTGATCCTGTTTGGAATCCTCACCCAGCAGCTTCTGCCCCCAGCTCTGCAGGGAAGAAAATCTGACAAAGAGCATGTATAAGCTTTATGACTTTAATTAAAACTTGGAGAATGAGACCTTCCAGAAAACTTCTCTGGCACTTTTAAAGAGCCACGTCACTGAGCCCTGACCCCATTATTGTTTTTCTTCTCTTCTGGGGAAAAAAAAAAAGGAAAATTTGTTCTGTTTTACTCCTCAGGTGAAAAAAGGGCATGTGGTGTGTTATACTTGACCAAATTCTCATTTGTAAAACCAAAAAATAAGCACAAAAGTTAACTGCAAAATAACTAGAGTTAGGGAGGAAGATGAAGAGCAGGGAAATTTCAATCTTCCTAAAAATCTCCTTTAGGATTAAAAAATAAAAAAAGTCTCATGCAAGATTTGGGCGATTTGCTACAGGATAAATCTGATGCCTAAGAGTTGAGGATATTCCTGAAATAATAATCCAGAGCTGGGAAGGGGGCTCAGCCTGGAGAAAAGGAGGCTCAAGAGGGACCTTTGGGCTCTGCTCCCAGGGACAGGGCCAGGAGGAGAGGGAATGGCCTCAGGCTGGCCAGGGCAGGCTCAGGGTGGATATTAAGGAAAATTTCTTCATGGAAAGGTTTGTCCAGCCCTGGCACAGCTGCCCGGGGCAGAGGTGGAGTCCCCATCACTGGCAGGATGTAAAAACCCCAGGGATGTGGCATTTGGGGACATGGGTGAGTGGTGGCCTTGGATCATCTGGGCTGGATCATCTCAGAGGGGTTTTCCAGCCTAAATGATCCTGTGATTCCCTGATTTTAAGAGCCTGGGGTCAGAGCTTGTGCTGTCTCATGGGGTTGGGTATTTCTGGCTTGTGTTTTGTTCCTGCCTCTGCAGACCCACTTCTTTTGGAGCAGCCCCATAGCTGAGCTCCTGGGGCCTTTACTTTGTTGGGAAAACATGGTTCTGGTCCCTGTTTTTGGCCAAAATGGCAACTTCTTTCTAATCCCCTTCTGATTTGAGAGGGAGCACCTGAATTTGCTGATAGTCTGTGATTATTCCATGCTAATCTTGCCATTGTAGAGGATGGCTCTGCTTGACACTCAGCAGATGAGTTAATTATTTTCCTTTATATCATCTGCCCTCCAGGCCAGACTTCCCAACAGC
Source organism: Geospiza fortis (assembly GCF_000277835.1). Classification (NCBI taxonomy): domain Eukaryota; kingdom Metazoa; phylum Chordata; class Aves; order Passeriformes; family Thraupidae; genus Geospiza; species Geospiza fortis. The sequence continues at coordinate 1,032,593 of NW_005054500.1, read as the reverse complement.
TTTTTGTCCATCTTTGTTACCTTCAGTGTTCAACATGGATTAGTTCTCTATGCTCTCCTTGCCTGTTGTAGGTAAGATTGTTCAACATCCCCAAAACCCATCATTTTCTGTTCCTTGGGTGGCAGTTTTACCAGATCAGTCACCACTGCCTGGTTGTTTTGCAGGCTGTGGGATGTGTGGTGCCCTTTGGAGTAGGCTAAATCCCAGGATAAGGCTTGGCACAAAAGCTCAGGCTTACAGGCAAACAGGAGAAAATCACTGGAACCTCACAGTGCTGCCAGTGCTGGAATATAACAAAAAAAAAAATATTTCAAAATGCTGCACTGAACTACTTAGTTCTGAGCCAGGATCCCAAAATAACCACCTTTCAGTTGGTAAAATAAATTATCAAAGTCTTTCAGATCCAAATGTAATGCTTGGGCAAATTAATCCATTGTTGTATTGTTATAGTGCTCTAATCATATTTTTATATATCCCAGGAGCTGGAACTAAGAAGCATTTTGCTGTCAGTGCAAACACAATAATAAGAATAGTCTTAACAAAGTGACGTGCACTTAGTTGACTTTCTGAAATACATTTCAGCAGAAATTACAGATGCTTTTTTACTTTTCATTATCATTAAGGTCCAAATAACTTCCTTGTATTGAAACCCAGGTTTACTTTATCTGCTTTAATAATTGTATTGAGGCTCATTATGGACACCTTGTTTGTAATTCTGGCTTTTCTCATTGAATTCTGAATGTGTTATTACAGAAGTATGTACTTTAACAGATGGAGTTATATTATGGCAACGTTTAGTTCCAGTTGATCTTTTCTAAAGAGCATGCTGAGTGATCTCAGGCTAAATACAACCAAGGCAGCATCTAGCTGGATTGTTTTTTATTTTTTTTTTCCCTTAATAGCATTTTCCAGGCTGCTTGGGGGAGAGCAGAAGCCAAGAAATGCCACTGGGTTGAGCAGGGCAGCTGGAAAAGGTGGGATGATGAGGATCTGGTGATGGGGAAGAGGTGTGGAAGCTGCATCAAAGGCAGGGGAGAGTTCTCCAAGAAAATATCATAGTTGATGTCAAGGTTGTCTCATTTGCCAGTGGGATATTGCTTTAATGGTGTTCTTTTTTCCTCTCCAGTTTACATAATGAGATCAAGCTAATTAAACCATGTCTAGCTCTGGGAAAAGATCAAAATGTGAGCTTTTTTTATTGCACTTTATTAAAACCTTCACCCTGTAATGGAAGATTATAGGAAGTGCTTTGCTACCAGTGCATCTTGCTCATCCCTGAAAAATGCAGCTCCTCTTTTTTTACCAAAAGTTCCTTGGTTTTCATTGTTTTTTCTCCAAGTTGATCATATTTTGGGGACTCTCAGAAGGTGCACACTGCTGGGGTTGGGTAGCTTAGGTAAAAAGTAATAATAAGTAGGTGCAGTGAGGTGTTCTATGCCAGCAACAGTGAAACCTTCTGAAAAGTGTCTTTTTCTGTAGAGTTGTGGAGGAGTTGCTTAGCCCAGTTCGTTCAACACATTCCTTGTCCCACACAGCTGGCTGGGAGGACACTCAGGGGCCTCCCTGGGCTTGAGAATGGTTTTCTTTGCAGCCTCCTAACAGTTGAATGTATGTTTTTCCCATCCAGCTTTGCATTCCTCAAAGAAAAAAAAAAAAAGACTCCAAACCAAACCAAACCAAAATGAAACAAACCAAAATGCATAGGAATGAA
>NW_005054500.1:1027064-1030660 GCF_000277835.1 Geospiza fortis | reverse complement strand
GGAGCCCTGGGGCGCCCACACTGAGGGCTGGTGTCTCACAGAGCCCTGGGGTGCCCATGGGGGTGGCTGGTGTCTCACAGAGCCCTGGCAGGGCAGGGTTTTCCCTCTCCAGGGTCTCAGATGAGCCCCCCTGGTGCCAGTGCCTGTGGGGGTGTGTTGGTGGCACTGCTGTCACCTCCAGGTCTGGATCACAGGAGCTTTCCGGGCTGGTATTAAGGCAAGGAGCTCTTGCCAACATTAATATATGACTGTATTAGATCATCATAATTATATTTCGAGCTGGAATGATTTCAGAGGCACTGGGAGGCAGCAAGGCTCTCCCAGGCCTTCTCCCCTTGCAGAGGAGGTGAGGTTCAAGTGCTGCTTCCTCCTCCACAGGGGAGGCACAGCTCTGGTGGGCTGGCAAGGAAGTTTCTCCTGGCTGGGCTGAATCGCAGAGTGCCTCTGAGGTCCCACTCTAATCCCAATTTCTCCGAAGACCTCTCCATTTTGAGCCTGGATGGTGACTTGGAGGGGAAAAGGAAGGGAAGCTTTTGTTTGGGGCGTGTTGGGTTGTCCCCACCAGGCAGGGTGGCAGTGCTCTGCCAGCTCTGTGCTCTGCCAGCTCTGTGCTCCTCCTCACCCTGCCAGAGCCCCCCAGAGGCTGGCAGGGACTGGGGTGTGCAGGGAGACCAGGCCATGTGTTCTGTGGGATTTCCCTGTGTCAGTAACTGCGCTGTCTCCTGGTGAATAATTGATGAATAAAGTGTGGAAGCAGAGCTGGATCCACAGGGGTCAGCACCAGCCTCTCCTCGCCTTGATGGGCTTTTAGATGAGGCCCTGCAGAATAACTGATGGTGGGTTGGGTTTTGTTTTTTTTTTTAATCTGTGCAAGATCTTAAAATATATTAGGGTTAATGAAATCAGTGCAATTGGGAAGCGCTGCCTGTGACGGACAGATGGCCAAAAGCACTTGGAAGCACAAGTGGGTTTGCACCAGAAGGAGAGCTGGGATCTGGCTGATGGATGCCACTGGTGATGCAGGAGGAGGGAGCACCCTGAGCTCCCACCCTGCTGAGATGGTGCTGGTTTGCTCCACTCGAGGTCCCAGTCCTGCTCTCCTCCCACTGGAATAAATCCCAGCCCATCCATGGAGGCAACATTTGAGCTCCCAAGTCAAATTTTTTTCTTTTAAAGAAAGCAGTCCTTGTCATAATTAAAGATATGTGTGTGCTTTCTTTTCCTGTTCAACTCGAGCAGCCACTGAACACACTTAATAATGTTTTTTGCAGTATTTCGGTGGTATGAATGTACATGGAAATTACAGCAAAGGCATCATTTTTTTAACAGCTGTGTTTAGTTGAATAACAGATTTAGAAAGTGCAGACTTTAATTAATCTGTGTTTTCTGCTGGGATTTCAGCACCATCTGATTTACTTTTCATGGCTGAAAAGTGTAATTGTAGTTTTTCCCTTTAGCTGCGAGTTTATCCTCCCAAGAAATCAATTTCGTTTTTCTTTTTCTTTAAGCAATCTCAATATCAAACTGATGGTACCTGGGATGCAATACAGGTAATGCCCTGGCTCGGGCTGCTGTGCAGTTGAGAACAAGTATCTGTCAAAAGGTTTGCCTGGAAATGCTGTTTTTCCTCTTCCCTGCCTTGCTGTATATCACAGCAAGCATTCAAATCCTGTACTCTGGGGCTGGAGGGCAGATGGGTGACTGGAAGGTCAGGACTGATGTTGCTGGTGAAACCTCTGAGCACAAAGGATTTTTGTTATCTTTGATTCAGTTTTGTTAGTTGGAATTATGGTAGGGAGACTCTCTGTGTGCTTGCTCCTCGTTGTAAAACATGTTTGTGTGCGATTGTTGCTGTAACTCTGCAGATGTTCCTCAAAAAATTCTCTCCTGGAGGTGCTGGGGATGCCTGGGGAACATAAACAGTGGTGGAAGCAGAGTCAGGGATTGGGGGACTGCAGTGTTAAATTGCATTTCTCATGCGCTGTTGATCACTCATTGCTCCGTCTCTGCCAGGATCACTTGTGAGTGCTGTGAACATGCAAAGGTTCCTCGGCTCTGCTTGGGGATTTTCCTTTAAAAATCAGCCAGTTGTGGTCATGTGCCCTTGCCCCACCTCTGCTTTTGCCCTGGGACAAAGCTCCCTAAGCTGAGAGGGGAACTCGTGTCTGGGTGGTTGGAGTTGCTCGGTCAGGCTGCTCCTGTCAGCGTCTGCTGGCTCTGGAGAATGCACAGGGGAATGAATGAGTGTCCTTGTCATCCAAACCCCTCTGTGAACCTGCCTGGCTGGGTGGGCAGGCCCTGGCACAGCTGGGGCTGCCCCTGGATCCCGGGCAGTGCCCAAGGCCAGGCTGGACACTGGGGCTGAGAGCAACCTGGGACAGTGGGAGGTGTCCCTGCCATGGCAGGGGTGGCACTGGATGATCTTCAAGGTCCATTCCCACCCAAACCATCCCATGGTTCTATGAAGAAGGAAAACTGCTTGGACCCTCTGTGAGTAGTGGTGTGCTCCCAGCAGTGCTTGTCATGAGCTTTTTACAAAATAAGTTTTTTGTCATGAGTTTTTTACAAAATAAGGGCATTACTTGGCATTCTTGGAGAACTCTCTGTCATTTTAGTTACTGTCAGAAGTGCTTTCCCCCCTGTTTCTGTTTTCTGAGGTTGGTGTGGGGTGTGGTGTCTTACAATGGCAGAAGGGAAGCAGCACTTTTGGATCCAAGTGGAATCTTAGCATGGCTGCTAATCTGAATAAGAGAAAAAAAAAATCTTGATGGCCTTTAAAACTTATTTTAATTAAGGTTTTTCCTTTCATCTCACCAAAGCCCTGAATGAGCTCCTTCATTCCCCCACAAATACACACAGTCCCTGCTGGTACAGGCACTCAAACACATGGAGAGCTTCAGCTGAAGGGTCACATCCAGACTGGGAAACACCCTGTGCCCAAAATGAACTAAAGCAGGGTTTGGACAAAGTTAAAAAAGGCCAAACTACCCAGCTGCCTGCCTGATCTGGAGGATGCTGGGATCCTCCAGTGGGGTCCTGTGCTTCCCAGCTTTATTGAAGAACACAGGACTGGGAGAGAGAGCTGCTGTTACCAGCCTGTGGAGCTGTGGATTTTACAGGCTGCTTTTTTTGCTTTGTAGAGACTAGTCCACACACTTGTGCCTTTTTGTAGTGCTCCATACCCTTGGAAGGTTTTGCTCCACACCCTTGCATGGTTTTTGCTCCACAACCTTGGAACGTTTTGCTCCACAACCTTGGAAGGTTTTGCTCCACAACCTTGGGTGGTTGTTGCTCCACAACCTTGGAAGGTTTTGCTCCACAATCTTGGAAGGTTTTGCTCCACACCCTTGGATGATTTTTGCTCCACACCCTTGCATGGTTTTTGCTCCACAACCTTGGAAGGTTTTGCTCCACAATCTTGGGTGGTTTTTGCTCCACAACTTTGGAAGATTTTGCTCCAGGGATTTTGCTCCCTGGTCTTTGCCCCCGGAGGCTTGGGGGATGCTTGGTGGGAAGTGGACACCGCCGGGTCCTGAACCCAGGTCACTCTGCCTGGGAGATGATGCTGTGACCTGCTCTGGATGTTGGGGTTTCTG
>NW_005054500.1:1026696-1027038 GCF_000277835.1 Geospiza fortis | reverse complement strand
CATTCCTGGTTTGATTTCTGCTAAAACCAGCATATTCTGACACAACATTTTGTCATTGATGAATTGATGGACAAATTCAACAGGGATTTTTTGAATAGCTCCGCTCTGCAGCTCTCATGCTGTGCCAGCTTTTGGCTGGGGGGGGCATCACGTTGGTGAGGGGATAAGCATTTGCCCTGGAGAGGCATTTGGGACCTGGTGTCCCAATCTCCATGGGGTGTCCCATCTCCATGGGGTATCCCATCTCCGTGGGGTGTCCCATCCTCCATGGGGTGACCCATGGTCGATGGGGTGTCCCATCCTCCATGGGGTGTCCCATCCTCCGTGGGGTGTCCCATCCTC
>NW_005054500.1:997624-1026402 GCF_000277835.1 Geospiza fortis | reverse complement strand
GCAGCCGAGCCCGGGAGCATCCCTGGAGCGGCTGTTCCGTGGGGTGACCCGCTCGCTGCAGAGTTTGACCCAGGCACGGTGCCAGCCCGAGGGAAGGCTGAGGAGTAATCAGGAATGAAAGGAGCCACCTGCACGCCACGGGGAGCCGCTCCCGGGGGTTGGGTGGGCGAGCGGTGCCAGCGCTCAGCGCTCATTGCCGAGCCTTGTTCCGCAGCCCCGCTCCCCGGGAGGCGGTGCGGGAGGGGGCTGCTCCCTGCCCGGCTTCCCCGGGGCTTTTGGGAGGGATGTGAGCTGCGATCGGGGCTGTGGGTGTGTGCCAGGACACTGCTCCGACAGGGGGAGAAGCGAGGAGGGTGTGGAGAGCGTTGGGGTTGGGCTGGAGCATCTTTGGGGGTGGTGATGCTGCGGTACAGGAGGGGGGACAGCCGAGCTGAGCCGGTCAGAATGTGAAATTCCCATTCTGTGAACCACAGGCTGCACAGCCAGCAAACAGCCTGGGAGGAAAATAAGGCTTTTTAAAGAGCATTTGTATCCACTGCTGGTTGGTAAGAATGGCCCAGGCAGAGAGGTGGCGTGATGTGCAGATGCCACTGTCACTGCACTGTTCCCCATTCCCACTTTGACAGATAGGATTTGTTTTGGAGAGGGAGAGCTCGAGATGTGTGTCTGGCCAGGTAATCACTCGGGTTTTATGTCAAAGGAAGGCGCATGAAAATCACCACCCCCCTCCAGCCCCACACTGCCCATGCCTGCCACCTGCAGAAGGATCTTAGCCCGATATATCCAATTTTGGGTCTCCTATTAGGACAGGCCTTGATAGGGTCTCTTTCAGACAGCAAGGGAAATTCACTCCCACCATTTTCCAAGGGCTGCAGTTGTGGATTCAGAGCAGTCGCTGCCCTCTCCCTGCTGTGCTGCCTGCAAGGCGAGGGGAAGCCGGTCTCCAAAGTGCTGCGAGAGGAAACTCACTCTTGCGAAGCTGGGCCAAAAATGAACGGTTTTTATAGCATACAAATGTTACCTACAGCTATTTATACACCCTCCTCAAAGGCTATTTATACCCTTCCCTGCTTTTGTGCTGCTGGCTGGAGAATATCCTTACATTCGGTGTTCTCGGCAGCGTGGGATGTTCTTCAGCCGTCGCCCGACTGCAAGGACCGTCTGTTTCCAACATCATTCCTGGAAGAAGAGGGCAATCCATGGGCTGCAGCCACTGCCACGGCTCTGAAAGCAGGGGTGGCACCCTGGGTGCCAGTCTCATGAAGCAGAGAAGGGGATGAAATGATCGTAGCAGTGTTAATGAAAGCCATCGGTTCATTCAGAAGGGGGTGGCTCCTTGCCTCGAGGGTCAGGAGTAAGTTTCCCCCCCTTTCCCACCCTGAGGGTCAGGAGTAAGTTTTCCCCCCGTTCCTCAGCCCGTGCAGTCGATCAGGAGCAGTGTAAGGTTATTTTATTGTTTCCAGGAGCGCCGGACCCAGGCTCCCTGCGGGAGGTCGCATGCTTGGCTTGCTGCATCATTGATCCAGCCTGCCAGAGAAATTCTTTATTCCTCTTAAATGTGGACTTGCACTTAGGAAGCAAACAATCCTTTAACGTTTCTAAGGCTGAAAGCAGAAAAACGAGTGGCTTTTGTCATCAGGGATGCTGTCTTTTTTGATCGCTCTGGGAATCCAAGGGAATGTGCTACCCAACAAAGCAATTTTGTTTAAAAAAAAAGGGGAAAAGGGAAGGGATTGCAGCTTCCTGTGCTCTGGATAATTGGGGCTGTCTCCTCTGCATCTACATGGCACTCTGGTGACTGGATTTGCAAGTTGAATGGTTTTTAGGTTTCCCTGACTCACACCATGAAGGTTCCAGTTCAGTCGGTACCAGCCAGCCCTGGTGTGCTGAGTTTGGCAGCCACCCCTTCTTTCAGTTGTGGATACTTGCTTATGACAGATAAACAAAAATATCTTCATTATCTTTGGGAAAATGCTGTGTCCTGTTGAAACATCATCGCTGTGTCCGAGATTGGTTTTGTTTTTAGAAATGCTGATGGAATGGCTTTTTGTGGGAGGCTTTTCCCAGAGGAGTCTCCAGGAGCAGAACCTGCTTTGCCTTGGTCTGCTGCATTTGAATTTTGCCTTCCAGCAGCTGAGGTTGCCTCTGTCACTGCCACTTATTCACGAGATGTTCTGGTGGTCCTGTGTGGATTAGCACTGTGCCTTGTGCTGTGGTGCAGGGGGAGAGGTGCTCCTGAGCTTTTCCAGCACTGGTGGGGCCAGGACAGCAGTGATGCCACTTTTAAAATAGCAGGAAATTGGGCAGCAATGCTTCCTTTCAGTTGGTGCTTGGTTTTTCTTATCCCAAGCCAAACTTTTCCAAGGTTGCCTGCAAGTTCTCTGTGCCTCTGGGTGCTGCTGATGGGGAGCTGCTTGTGCAGTGTTTGTAAATCCTCCTCCTCTCCACTCCCCTCACTACTTCTGTTGTCCCTTTATGACAAAGAGGCGACTTCCTGTCATTATTTTGTGCAGAAAGAACCTTCCAACTCCTCCTGAACCTGCGAATAGATTTCTCAACCTCCAGCTATCCGAGGTGTAAATGAGATGGGAGCGGGTGCTTTGCACAAATCCCCCCTTCTCGCCAGCAGCCTGCTCCCTGCCTGCTTCATTTGACATTTTTCTCCCCTAATAGGGATTGTTTTTTCCAGAAATCCCCCCCAAATTTGTTAATTGCCAGCACTGCCAGGCTGGCGTTGGGAGGTGCTGGCGCTGTGCAGCACCAGGGGCAGGGACCCCCAAATCCTGAACAATTGTGATGTACTGTGCAGCTTGGGCAAAGTGCATTTGTTGCCTTGGAAACAAATAGCAGCAGTGAACAACTCAATGAAATTTATGGAATCAACTTCAATAAATCTTGATGATAAATGTGCAAAAACATACCCAGTTTGATGAAGACCTCCAGTATGCAGATGTGAAGGGTGGCAGTAAGTTACAGAAGTGCTTCAGTGCTGATTTTGGGGCTGCCACGGTCGTGTTCCTATAATATGGGATTTTCTTGTTGTTTCTGAGGAAGCTGTCTGCTGCTTTTCATAGATATGGCATTTAATTTTAATTTCCAGGGTATGTTTTAGTTTAATTGGCATGCTGGATGATTACAGTGGGTTGTTTTGTCTTTTGCAAAGCCTGATTCATATCGAACTCGGGATAAAAATAAAATTGAGAGCGGTGGCAATCCAAGGGAGCACAGAGGGCCACGTCGCCCGCCTCCAGGAAGGGTGCAAAATTTCACAAATTAATTAAAGCAGTTATGTAGGACATCTCCCTAATTCCTTGTATCAGCCTGTGAGTGTTACAGATGGGGACAGGTCCGGGATTTTGTAGTTACAGCCAAGCTCTCTGGCAGATTTCTCTCTCACGTGGAAAGGTCTCTCTATTTACCTGTGCATAGGGACAGGGTAGGTTTATTGTATCTCAGCCAGTGATATTTTCTGAAATTGATATTTTTCGTTCCTGGTTTGACCTGTGGATCGATGAGGGTTCAGGAATATCAGTGGGCTTGTCTGGAGATGATGCTGTAAACCTTTAACACAGCCCTTAATGCAACAAGATGTTTTCCCATTAGTTCCCTCTCCTCTTCTCCTTACAGGGCCTTATTTTCACGATTTTCTGCCAGGTCAGGAAGCACTGGGAATATTTATTTCTTCCTTCTGTGCTGTGCTGGACCCAGTTTTGCCCTTCAGCAGCCAACCTTGGGCACTGTCAGGGATCCAGGGGCAGCCACAGCTTCCCTGTGCACCTGTGCCAGGGCCTGCCCACCCTGCCAGGGAACAATTCCCAATTCCCAATATCCCATCCATCCCTGCCCTCTGGCAGTGGGAGCCATTCCCTGTGTCCTGTCCCTCCATCCTTGTCCCCAGTCCCTCTGCAGCTCTCTTGGCACCCTGGCAGGCCTCTGGGGTCTCCTCAGGGCCACCTTTCCTTCAGGCTGAGCCATCCCAGCTCCCTCAGTCTTTCCTTGTGGCAGAGGTTCTCCATCTCTTCTCTGGTGCTGTCTGAGCAGCTTTTGGACCATTTTTGGACAGGACAGGGGGTGTCAGAGGTGCCCCTTGCACAGCTCCTCTGGCAGTGGGAGCCCATTCCCTGTGTCCTGTCCCTCCATGCCCATGTCCCAAGGCCCTCTCCAGCTCTCCTGGAGCCCCTTTAGGCACTGGAAGGTGTTATAGGGACATTTTCACCTTTAAGAAGTTGCCTCCCTGTATCTTTAGCCAATTTCTCTGCAGAGGTCTCTTCTTCCCACCCTGCCCTGTGGGTGCTTTGGATTTGATGGATTTTGGAGCTCCGGTCATCTCTTAACCTTGGCCCTCCCTTCTTCTTCTTTTACACCATCTTTCCTTACTCTTGGAATGAGATTGTTCCAGAATGTACAGACTTCATGTTAGTGCTGCCCTTGGACTATTGTGAGTGAAAAAACCCCAGCCAGGATCCTGCTCCTGCCCTGGCACCTGGATTGCTGCTGTTTCAGAGGCACCACTTCAATTTGTTGCTTGGATCTGCCCAGATTCCCAGCCAAGCCCTCGTGTTGCTCGGTACCTTCCAGCCCACAAAGTCAGTGCTTCCCCATGTCAGCCCTAATGTTTTGGATGGATTAGGAAAATCCCTCTGGATGTTGAGGATCACGCCTGTAAATCACCCCAGGTCTGGTACCAGAGCTTGGGATGTGGCTCTGCAGAGCCTGGGGCTGCGCAGAGCTCATAGCAGTGGATTTTAATTTATTTAATGCTGGCTGTACTCCTCACCTTGGCTGGGATCAAAATCTGACGTTCCCTTAGATTTCCTCAGGTGTGGAGGGCTGGAAACCCAAAGGGCTTCTCCAGAAACCCCGGGCACGTGGGATGGTTGCTGAGCTCTGCTCTGATGTTTACAGACCACCAGAGCTCTTCCCATTAACATACAACTGTATAAGACAGCTTGAACTCCATTAGGAGCTAAATTTAGTGACTCACTAACTCCTTTTTGATATGTTTTTATAATTTCATTGTATTATGACACTTGGTTTTAAATTTGCATGAGTAAATGAGCCTCTTACTAAGTCAGGTAAAAAGATTTTTCACTTATCTACCATGAAATAAGACATTAAAAAAATAGTGAGTGGAGAAAGCAATGTATCCTTGACATATTTAGTTTACATTTTTTCCAACTGTGCTGACTGAACATTTCTAACCATTAATGATCCAATAAAGCTGTTTGTACCGCTTTAACAGGCTAAATAATTTCACATTAGGAATACGTTTTGTAATTAATTCAGTATTTTGTGGGGGAACCCTATTTTTGGAAAATACAAATTTACATTTAATTGCACTCACAATCTGACTTGGAAGATGCAGCGAGTGAAAACTGGCCTTTTATGGTTCACCTCCAAACAGGAAAGTCCATGGAAGCAGTTAACAGTAGTGAACAACTTTAATTGGGATTTCCATGACTTGTTCAATGAATTCCTGCAGGGTTCCTTAAAAATACCCCCTGGACAGGGAATCTCCTGCAGCTGGTGAAAGATGAGACCACACACCTTCACCCCTGGGGTTCCACCAGCTTCTGGTTCACTAGCATGGATTTTTGGGTGGGTTTTTAAAAGTATTTCTGAACTTTCATTCAGGATAACCTTGGCAAGACCTGAACAACTTCGGGATTTGCATGTCAAAAGTATTTTCCCTCTCATTTCCTATTGGAGAAGAGACCACCTGAGGCCCTGCTGCCAGTGGGATCTGGGGGATGTGCGTGAGGAGCATCCCTTTGTTTTGTTCAGGTGATGAGCAGCGAGGAGATGGCACTGGTGATCCTTTGGTCCTGACCTGGGCTCTGGTGATGATCTCATGGGGAGGTGAAAGTTCCTCTGGTAATTATCCAGCTTTTTGACTCTCTCCATCTCTCTGGACATCACCAGCTTTAATTTTTTTTTGGTGTTATGATATTTTTTCTTCTCTTTCCCCCCATTTCATTAACAGTGACAGATGCTTTTAATTAAAAAGAAACGACAAAACAAAATCCCGAGTAAAACAAAAAGAGAATATTCTAATTTGGCGTGACATTATGAGGCAGGATGGCTCCTGGCATCCAAGGTATGGAAAAGGTCATCTTCCACAGCTCCAGCCTTTTGCAACAGTGGAATTAAGTTCAAACTCAGGCTGGTTTTGAAGTCTTAAGTCTCTCCAGGGATTCCTTTCATAACATCTTCGAACTGGATAACACTACAGTAAATGAAATACACTGCACTGGATTAAAGGGTTATTTCCCCTGTGTATTGAGCTGACACAGAATCCCAACCCTCAGGTTGCCTCCAAGTTGTCTCTATCTGCTGATCCCCTCCCTGCTTTACATAACAGCCCGTGGAGTTTTTGCAGGGAAAGTTTTGCCGTTGTTTGCTCGGCTTCGGCGCTCGCGGAACGATTTTATGCAGCCAGGAGCTGAAATAAAGCAACTAAATGGGAAGGAATTTAATGGGCATCAAAACGTGAGGGAAGCAATGCAGGGAAGAGCAGAGCTGCCTCTGCAGCTCTGTAATTTGTACTGAAACACAAACTGTGGCTGTGCCTGCGTTGCCACTTGCACGTTGAGCGCAGCGCCCGCAGTAACAACGGGGCTGAGAAATGCTGCTGTGCTCTGAGCTGGCTGCTCCAGCAGCTACAATTTGTTAGGGGTCGTTTGCAAGGTGTTTTCTTGTAGAACAAATGTTCCTTTTGACTTTGAACTCGGTGCCTGGTGCAGATTTTGTTGAGGGACGGGCACCCAAAGTCTGCAATCTGCTGAGCTCCAGAGCACAGGGGAGAACCAACACCTTGAAATCTGGGAGCATTGGTTCCTCCTGCTCTGTTGTGCCATCCCATGGCCAGTGCCCTGGGCCAGGCTGGTCCCCTTGATGCTGGGGAAGGTGGTGTCTCCAATTTGGCATGGCAAAGCACAGTGGACATCTCTTGGACCTGCTCTGGGACTGCACAAATGGTCACGCTCCTTTGTTTCCCCCACCAGAACACCAATTAAAGACTGTCCTAATTCATGAAACATGAAATCTCCAACAACATTTTGACAAGGAAAAGGGAGAGAACTGTTTCTTCTTTGTCCCTGACTCCTCCCATTTTATTTTATCTGAGGCTGGCTGGGTCGGATGGAAAGCAGGAGTTGTGTTACGGAGTGTTTATTTAAGATAAAATGGATTCTCCATATGCCTGATCCATTTGGGCGTGGCAGGAACAGGGCCCTGTGCTCTGTGTGTCCCCGTGCACCTCTGGATCCTGTTCCCTGGTGAATCTCTTCTCCCACACCATGGTTTTCTCTGGATGTGCCTGTGGGTACCTCTGGAATAACCACAGCTCCTCTCCACCAGCCCCAAACCCCTCTCCTAAGAGCTGGAGGATCAATGGGGCTGCTGCTCTCCACAAGGATGAGGAGATGCTCCTGATAATTCTGACTTGCTTTGTCTCCATGAACTTTTGGGATGAGGAACCTGGGGCTCTGTGGAAGGTGCTCAGCAGGATTTGTCCCTGCTGAAGGGTTTCTGCTGGTGAGGAGGTGACCCCACAGGCATCAGGTTCCCCTGTTTCCAAGTGTTATTCCCATATAAACACCCACACACATTAAAAACCTGTGGGAAACTTTACTTTGGGGATTCTGCTGTCCACGAGTAATTAAAATCAATGACATTTTTAGACTTCCCTCTCACTGAACAATCTGGGAGCAGAAGCAAGGGCAGGGAATTGCATCTGCTGGGTGGCTGCAGGTACCCTCCTGCTCCCACAGCCTCTGAGACGGTTTCTGTCTTTCCAGGAGGTCTCAAATCTCCCTGGAAAAGCTGGGACATATTGAAAATATGCTCCTAGCTTTTAGCACTTCCTCCAGATTATTTCTTCAAGTATTTAAAAATATATTTTATAGCACTAAAATAAATGTTAATGAGTCTGCATGGCTTGGGGCTAACAATAGTATTTCTATTTCCATCCAGCAGCCTGGCAGGGCATTTGGCTATGGAAGAGCTGGATGTGGAGACCTGGCTGTTTCTTTCTGACTCGGTCCTTGATGTCTTGAACAGTTTTATTCTCTTGTGCTTTACTTTCCCTGTTTTGCTAAATAGCAATGAAAAAGCTTCCTTGCTTTGTTCAGGCACCTGGGATTTATCAAAGGCCTCTGGGCAAGTGTTAAATGCTGAGCTGGGTATAGAAAGTGTTATTTAGTGTTATGTTTATACCTCTTCAATGTTAGCATGTATTTTTATATACTCCTTGCGGTGACCTTTGTGTTTTTCCAACCAAGCAGACAATCTCCTTGACTCGGGGGGTTGGTTTTTTCCACTGCCTGCCGTGGCATCTTGCAAGTGATTTTGTAAATATGCTTTTTTTGGGGTGTTTTCAGCGTTTGGGCTGGGACTCATGGTGCTGGAGGTGCCAGTTGCATGCAGAGGATGGGAGAGTTGCCACGAGGAAAACAATAGCGTGGAAGTCCATTCCTCTCATTGCTCACCTCCCTTGTTTTCCTCAGCTACAATCAAAGGATATTTTAAGGATCCCAGCTGCCATGTTTGATGAGCGGTGATTTGGGGGTACCCCAAGCCTTAAGGAGGCTGCAGAGGAGCAGGGTGTGGGCAGAGGTGTGGGAGTAGATGGGATGGCAGGAATTCAACCCTGGCACCGTGTCAGAGGCAGCGAGCCCTGCTCGGAGCAGCTGCGTTCCCCGGGACTGCAGGAAGCCAAATGGTTTGTTTGTCTGTTTACATGGATATGTGGGACTGTGTAGGGGAAAACCACTTAGCAGAAATTCTGCTATTAAAGCAGATGGTGGGAGATTAATCTGGTTTTTAGGGGGGTACTTGCTGCTACGATGACCACGTTATTAATTCCTTCCCGTGCTAGGAGTCCTTCCATCCTTGCAGGGGATGGGGGAATTGTGTTTCCTGAAGCTCTCTCTCGGCTCCTTCCTCCCTTCCTCCCAAGCTGATGTGGTATTTTGGGAAGCAGAGGAGCGTTTTGTCAGGGTTGTTGTTGTTGCAGTTTCTCTACCCGTGCTCCTTCCATGCTGTCCTCTGCTCCAGCCCTTTCCAGTGCTCCCGTGGCAGTTCCAGCTGCCTCCATGCCCTCCTGCAGACCAGCAGCAGCCCCTCTGCTGCTGCTCAAATGCTGGTTGTTAGCCTAGATTTCCTTTTTTCCCTTCCATTTTAGAAATTGCTCTTTTTTTCCCCCCTGCCGTATCACTGACAGCCGCATTCTCCTTGACAGTTGTGATATTTGTATGTGTGCATAAAAACAGTAGGAAGCATTTATGTAGGTGTCACTAATTTAATTTAATATAATCTGATCTGGATGTATAGGGGAGGACTGCTCTGTGCTGAAAATGCTTCTCTTTATTTTACAGTCTCCATCGTCATCAAATACAACTCCTGTCATTCTCCTCTTCCATTCACCTACCCAAAGACCAAATCTGGAAATAGTAACCAAAAGAGAAGCCCACGTCACACACAGAGCAGGGAAAGGTTGAAATAATTGAAGGGTAAGTGATTTTTTTTCACTCTTATTCTGTGTGTAAAGCTACAATAGGAAGTGCAAGACTGTGTAAAGAAGCTGTTAGGCACACACACAGCTGCTCTGTGTGCAAAGTGGAAAAAATGACTGAAATGCGGCTTTGCTGATCAAAGCAAGGTGAGGGAGCGCCCGGGAGGGGCAGTTTGGAGTGCTGGTGCTGGTTCTGCTCCTGCCTGGGGGGAAGCAGGGGCTCTGCTCAGGCTGGCATGGCTGTGGCTGGTCTGAAGGAGCTCCCCAGCCGGGAGGGAGCCGGGATATTGGAGTCTCCCGCTGCTGAAGAGCTCTTGTGTCATTTCCTTCTCTCTTCCCCACTTCAAACCCCTCTCAGCTGGGGTGGTGAGCTGTGTGCTCCTGTGGGGCAGGATGTTTTGCCTTGCTGCTGCTCTCTGCAGCCCCTCAGTTCCTGGAGAGCGAGCTGGCGGTGCCTGTGCTGGGATTTTCCAAAGGGAAGCGTTGATGGGGGCTGGAGGAGGCACAGACTGACTGGCAGAGCCAGGAGGCCTCTCCTGGAAATGTTTGCCTCCAGGCTTTCCTTTCGCTGCGAGGGTGGAGGATGAGATAGGAGGAGATAGAAAATCAGCTTTGGTGCAATCCAGAACCCTGGCTGAAGCACTGGTGAGCTCCAAATGGTGGGGAGCTCGTTTTCCCACCCCATTCCAGCTCTGGGCTTGCATATATTGTATTTCCACCCATGTTCTCGTGTAGATGGACAGGATATGCCTTCACTTGCATTTGAGAACTTCTCTTTAGACATCTGGGTTTTCTGGTTTATTGCTGTTGTGGGTTTGTTGGTTTTGTTGTTTTTTTTTTTTTACCCCTGCAATGTTTGTTCATGCAAAATTCATATCTGGGAAGGGCATCTTAAATCCCTGCTTCTGAGTCAAAAAGGGAAAGTATGGAAGTGAAAAGAGAGATTGTATCGTTTAAGAAATATGATTCATGAATTAATCCTCGTCTGCTCCACCATCTGTGGCGTGTGTTTCAACACAGAAATCCTGGGCTGTATCTCTTTAAAAAGCTTTCTTCTTGCTGATTGCCTGAGTTTGCTGCAGCTCTGATGGGGAATTTGCTTCTTTCTGGGGAGAGAGTGGTGGGATTTACTCACAGCCTGGGCGGGTGCCTCCACCTGTGTCCAAGCTGGAGGTCAGCTGGACTCACCAGTTGAGGAGGCTGCAGAGCTGTTTTGGGAGGTGCCAGCTCTCTGTGGAATGCCATGAGCCTGGTGTGCAGGCAAAGCTCATGCATGGCTATTTTTGCTGTGGAATTGTGGCTGGATCTCTGGAGCAAGAGATGGGCAGTGATGGCAGGAGGTGCAGGAACCTGTCAAAATCCTTCTGAAAACAAGTGACTCTTTCTGAAATGGACTGGGGCTCCAGAAAATAAGGCACTGAGGTAGTTCCCATCCTCTGTTTCCTGGTGATGTTTTTATGATTTCTTTGTAGATAAAGAGAGAGGGGAGGTTTCCCATTTTGGTTCCCACAAAGAAGCTGCCATGCTTTGTGCTTCCAGGAGAAATGAGGGATGAGGGACACTGGGAGTTTTGGGGTGACCTTTTTCTGATTTGACTCTTTGAATTGTTTCCCAGATTTTTGCAGAGAACAACTTTCCTTTTTAAACATATTCCTCAGGTTCCTCTTCCTGAAGCAGGTCAGACCCAGGATGGCCGAGCCCTTTTCATCCTTCCTGGGCAGAGTCCCTGTTTCAATCCTGCATCCACCATCAGGGTCATTCCAGGATTGCTCCTTTTCCTGGGTGTGGGGTTTGCCCCATCCCTTTTCTCTCATGTACAGATAACAGCTGGAGTGTTTTCCCTGTTGTTCTGGAGGGGGATATGAGCTGCTGGAGGGGGTGGATGTTGGGTGGCCTCAGCCCTTGGCTTGGTGATGCTTCCCCGTGGCCACAGCCCCTCCTGTGCCAGTGCCACTGGCGTGAGCACAGCCCTGGCTGGCCCTGCTGGTGCTGATGGATGGAGGTGATGCAGAGCTGAGTCCCTCAGTGAAATACTGGGGGGTTATTGCCTTCCCATCCATCC
The DNA here is from genome assembly GCF_000277835.1 of Geospiza fortis. NCBI lineage: Eukaryota > Metazoa > Chordata > Aves > Passeriformes > Thraupidae > Geospiza > Geospiza fortis. Next base: position 1,014,826 of record NW_005054500.1, on the reverse strand, counting down.
TGTTTTCACACCTCTCTGCCTCCCTGGCTCACTGCCATCCAGCCCTGCCTTGCAGTTCCTGTTTGCTCTGGGAACTCCCACTGGACAAGGCTGGAGCAAAGCCCTGATGCTTCCCATTGCCTTGGGAGCTTCTTTTCTGATTGAACATCTAGAGCCAGGACAGGAAAGGAAAATCCCTTTTTTCAGGAGCAGCAATGAAGTGTTAAAAGGAAGGAGCATGTGGGGGATGCTCTGTCCACGTGCTGAGCCCATTGAGGCTCTTCCATGGCCCCTAAAAAATGCTTTCCCATCCCCTCCATTATCACCAATCCCTTCCTGCCCACTCACCAGGGAACTCTTGGATGTGCAGGTGCTTTGTGACACAAAAAGTCAACTCCACAAGCACCCAGAATCCCAACACTACCATAAACAGCTGTGTCTGGAGGGAAAAGGGTGTCAGCAGTGCTTCAGCAAATGTTCAGCCCAGACTGGAATCAGGAATTAGGCTGAAATACATCCCTGTCCCAGAGACAGGGCCCAGGGAAGGGCTGGAGCTGGGCCAGGGCAGGTTTAGGTTGGATTTTAGGGAAAGGTTCTGCCCCAGAGGGTGCTGGCACTGCCCAGGCTCCCCAGGGAATGGTCCCAAGGCTGCCAGAGCTGCAGGAGGGTTGGGATTCCACTCCAAGGGACAGGGATGGGATTGTGTCCTGTGCAGGACTTGGATTCAGTGATCTTGTTAGTCCCTTCCAGCCCAGGATCCCCCATGTTTCTATGGCACACCCCTGCGTGGAAAATGCTGCTGTGAACACAGATGGGTTCCTGGCCCTGTCCATCTCACCCCCACAGACACACCTGGGCATTCACAGATTTTACCAGTAACTTGTTCATTCCTCGTGTACCTTTACAGTATTTCACCATTTTGTTATTGCCTCGATCATTTTTATTTGGTGAGAGTTTCTAAGCTTGTTTCTAAGCTCCTTTACCTGCCCCATGCTAGTCTGGGAAGCTGAGATGGTTTCTTGGGGTTCTCCTGCAAACCTCCACCCCTGTCAGGTGTGTGCTGCTCCCTCCTGTGCCAGCTGATGCTGGTAATCACTTTTCCAAAGTCTCCATAAAATAAGGGTTATGGGCTTTGTGCCTGGAGAATGTCCTGTGTTTACCAGCGTTGGCATTTTTTGAATACTCTGAGCTCCCACAGAAGCTTTGCTGCTAAAAAAACCCCACCAAACCAACAAGAGGTAAAACAAATCCTATCAGAAATGGGAAACAGAAGCAGTCCAGGCAGATTCCATTTGCCACAGGTTTTACTTTTTGTTTTAAGTTTTTCTTAAAACCAGCAGCTTTTATTTAAAGTTAAAAAAAAGTATTTCTGCTCACCTTTATTTCCACCTCAGTGTGGGTCTGGTGGATGCCCCCAGCTCCTCCTCCCTCTGATCACAGTGTCCCCTGGCAGGGTGACAGTGCTGGTGCCAGAGCACATGTGACTTTCCTCCAAGGTTCCTTGTGGCCAAAGAAAGGAGGAGCATTGATTCCCCATTAATTCTTTAGGACCCCAGTGAAACAGCTGCTTGTTTCTCCTAAACAATTCTGCCAAGACGGAAATTGGCTGCTGCCTGCACGGACTTTCTGGATGGGGAAAATTAAGCAGTAATAGCTGGAAAAATAATATGGGCTATGAGATAATAGATGCCTGAGGGATAAAATTAAGCAGTATTTTACAACGAAGGAAGAGGGTTTGGCAATAAATAGTTTGCCTTTGACTTCCTTTTGTTTGCCAGAGGACTGATGTTTGGAAGAGGTTGTCCTGGGCTCTATTTTCCAAGCAGATGTAGGAAAATAGTGAAGGTATGGAGGATTTTCAGTCCCTCCCAGAAGGCTGGTGCCAGGCTGGGGTGCAGCTCACCCTGCCAGCACTGCCTGTGTGTTGGATGTGACAGGGCTGTGACACTGGAGCTGCTGTGGGAAATCCCACCCTTGCAAGGGGATGTTTAGAAGAGAATAGCAAGGGTTGGGTTTAAATGCCACGGGGAGCCCAGAAAGCCCAGGGAGGGGGGATGGCATGTTCAGCACTCCAGCAGGATCCCAGTGGAGGTGATTCCCGCTCTGCCTGGGTGCTGTGCTGTGCAGAAGCCCCTTCCCAGTAATGCCCTGGCAGTGGGGTTTGCTTTTATTCTGCCATCTCTCCGTGATGTGCTTTTCTGTAACAGCTCCATCAGCTCTGGCTGAGGAGGTCATTTGGAAATGCTCCTTTCCCCATTTCAGGGGCCTCCTCAGGGTACCACCGTGCCCTTCACTTGTGCCCAGGGAATGTGCCAAGGTGGGCTTGGAAAACGCTGTGGTTGCCTCCTGGTGCCAGTGGGAACATCCTGGGGACATCCTGGATTCCCTCTGCTCCAGGGGCACCATCCAGGGGCTTGTTCCTCCTCCCTTTGCATGAAATAAAGGCACAGTTCAAACAGAGCTGCAGCCCCTCATCCCACCTGCCCAGGGATGGATTTGGGTGCAGCAGGTCGAGATAGGAGGTCTTTAGCCCAGGCCAGCTGCTGAGAGCTTCTGATTTCACACATCTCAGGGAAAGCCTCCCTGCCAGTGGGGGGATTTCCTCAGAGTGGATGGGTCTCAGGAGAGCTCAGGGTCCTGGCTGTCCCCAGGAGCTGAGGGGGACTTGGGAATGCTCAGCACCTCTGCAAACGAGGCCAGGCTCTCTCGTGCATCCAGAATGGAATCATTAAGTCTCTGTGCATTGAGGCTCTGCTTTTATTCATGGAGTGTAATGTGATTCATTTGCCCTTTTGCTCTCGTGTTGAGAAGGCCATCATCTCGTATGCATCGCTGGCTGCAGGCACAGCCCTGCTTAGTTTTTATTTTTAGGGTTTTTGGCTGGGAGGGAACAGATATTTTCATCATGTGCAGAGTGGCTGCAGAGCTGAGTGGCCACAAAATCTGCTGCTCTCCCAGCCCTGGTGGGGAGCATTTAACTGAGCTCAGCTCTGCTTCTCCAAACCTCCTGGTGAGGATCCTTTCTCCTGCCCCAGCCCCTGGTGCCAGGGCAGTGCTGGGGGCAGGAGGGGCACAATGGGGGAGCAGCATCCTTGGGTGTCCTGGTCACACCCAGGCCCCACCAGCTCCTTCCAGAGGGGTTAAGGTGTTCACTGGGTGAAGCTGTTCACTGGGTGAAGCTGTTTACTGGGTTAAGTTGTTTACTGGGGAACCCAAACCTCAGGCTTATGGATGTGGCACAGGATCCTGTGGTAGATGTAGGATGGGACCTCGCTCTGCCTGATTAACTGATCAAAAATGGGTGAAGGACACGGTGGGTGCTCACTGCTGCAAGTGTCTTAGTGCAGCCAAAGAGGGAAATTATTCCTCCTTCGGGTTAAAAGAAGAAAGAGACCAAGCAGGGCTAGACCAGAGGATACAAAAGGATGGACAAAATGCAATTTTTTTAAATGCTAGCATGGGAAGCATCAATTAAGCCGCTAATTCCTAAAGAATATTAATGAGTAAATCAGTTGGAATCGCTGCCTCTCATAGTGGGACAGGCCCAGAGTGTTTCAGCTCTGCATGTTGGATCTGCACCTGCAGAGCAAGTCAGAAATTCCCTCCCAGCCCTGACCGTGGTGGCCAGTCCTCTTTAATCACAGAGCCCTGAACTCTGTCCTGCTGGCACAGTCCAAGTGGTCACTCTGCATGGCCCAGTGACCATCTCCAAGTCCTCAGGTGACCCTCAGGGTTTCTGATGCTGCAGGGTCACAGCAAGTGTGACAATCAATGAGAATTTACAAGCAAAGGGCAGGAGGAGGGGAGTTAACTCCATGTGTTTCTTTTCTTTTTTACCTTGCCCTCTTCTTTGTTTTTTTATCTCTCCCTATACACTTCAGAGCCCAAATCCATGCTGGGAAGGACCCACACAAAGCAACATCTGAGGCACAGGTGAGGGGCAAGGCGTGAGTGTAGTGCTTAAATTGATGATTTTCTTACACTTTGTCGATGGGGAGGCATAAAAGAGGGTCAGGTGTGGATAAAGATAAGGGGGATAGCATTTTCAGGAGAGCTTGGAGCCAGGAGCAGTTTGGGAAGGGGAGGTTTTTAGCCTCCAACGATTTGGGAAGACAAAAGAGGTGGAAGCAGGGAGGCAACAACGCCGACCTTCTCCGCTCTTTGTTTGCAAGAAATGCACAAATCGCTGCTGGTATTGCTGAGTGCTTTCCTGCTGCTCTGTGGCTTGATTTGGAGCTGCAGCCCTTCCAAGCCTGGTTCCTGGCTTCCAAAAAAAAAAACTCCAAAAACCCAGAAACCCAAACAAAACAACCAAACAAATCCTGTCTGACAGAATCGTAATCGTTCTCTCCGTGGTGCCCACTGGGAGCACCAGGACACCAACACCTTCACCTTGCATCAAGCTTAGATCCTGGCTGGATTTGGTGCACATTAGTGCATTTTGGAGAGTTCTAGAAAGGTCAGAAACAGAGAAGAAGCTCTAATAGCAGTGCAGCAACCAGCTGGCTGCGTTGGGTTTCATTTCAGTGCCATAGTAACACCAGGAGCCCCGGTGTCAGTACCGTGCCCACTGCATGCCAGTGCCCCCCTCTTTTTGTCAGGAGACAAGCCCATAAGAAGGTATTTTCTTCCTGAAGAATTTCTCTGAGGCAGTAATGGGCTTTTTGGAGGGTTTGGTGCTCGTACCCAGAGATGTAAGGTGGGTGATTTACAAGGCACTGTGCAAATGCCAAATTGTTAGGCAGAACTGCTGCTGATTTAGAAGGCAGTTAAAGCTCTGAATGTGCCAAGTGCCAGTAGAGTGTTTCTACAGATGGAATAACTGGAAATATTGGAGAGATTCCAAAGGTTTAATCAAATTCAACCAGGTTTTTTCCCCCTTTTTTTTTTTCTTTTCTTTTCTTTTTTTTTTTAACTGCAGAATTCTCTGAGGAATGCTGGTTGAAATAGTAGATTATTCCACTGCCTTTGGTACCGTGGGGGAGATTTTTACAGATGAATATAAAGCAAACACACAAGACTTTGAAGCAAACACATCAGTGGGTCTATAAACGAGCAGCAATGCCCTGAAATGCTGGACCAGAGCAGGGAACATCTCAGATTTCCTGGCAGGAGGTTTCTTGGAAGCAGGATGATGGGTTTGCAGTCCCTCAGCACAAAGGGAAGTGGCAGCCACAGTGTCCCTGGTCCAGTTCTGCTGGACCCAGGCAGGTTTTGGTGGCATTCTGGGCATCCTCTCCGTGCTCACAGTGCAGTGCTGGGACATGCATATGTTTCTGCACAGATGCCCACCTTCCTCTAGTCTTGTTGACAGCCTTTCCAAGGCTTCTTATTTAGCCAGACCATATGTGCTTGGGCATGGAGATAGTGGGATGTGGAAAGAGCAGCACATTATCCTTGGGCTGCAAACACCATCAGGAGCAGTTCCCAGCAAACTCTGCTGGTGCAGAGATCCAGAGCTGCTGATCCTGCATTGCAGGGCACACAGAGCCATCAGGGGCAATTCCTCCCCTCATTTGTCAAAACCAGGGTCCAGAAAGCCATTTCCCTTTGTTCCAGCCCCAAACCAGCTCTCACTGTCCACTCCTTGAATATTCCTCCACAGCATGGATGGAGGCCATGGGGGACAGGGGAAATGGTGTCTCCAGATGAAGCTTGGCTGCTAAGGACCAAGCTGGGGAAAGGATTGGAGATTTTTCCATGGGTTTTTCCTTGTTGGTGCAGAAAATGAAGATGCCATCTCATTTCTGGCAGCAGGGTTTTGTTTGGGGTGAGGTGGCAGGGCCAGGGTGTGGCTGTGAGGAGTGGCTGTCCCAGGAGCAGTGCTGGCACAGAGATGGAGCTTTTGCTGGGTGGGAGCTTTTTTCAGCAGAATTTTTGGGTTTTGCAGACGGCCTGATTGCATCCATTAATTGTCATTTGTTTATTCTTGTAAGAGGAGAAGTTCACTGCTTTTCCTGGAGTGTTTGGTATTGATCCTCCCTGGAGTTGGGGACTGTCCCTCGGAGGCGCTGCCATGCCCAGCACAGACCCTGTGTGGCTCTGAGCTGTGTTTCTCACGGAATAAATGGCTCCAAAGCCATTAGCCTCAGTGCCACAGTCTGCTGCTCCTGCTTTCCTGCCCCCACCTCCCCCCTGCCATTGATCCAGCCTGCTCCCTGCTTGCTGCAGCCAGGGCTGCCTCTGCTGCTGCGCACAAATTGCCTCAAAATTGAATTGGTTAAAACCATTTCATAAACATTCCCTCCCCTTCCTGATCCTGGCCCCTGTGCCAGCCAGAGCTGGAGCTTTCATGTGATTTTACCTGGCCAAAGGGTGGGGCAAGATTCCTGATTTTATGGGTGTGTTTGTGTGGGGTTTTTTTTAAAAGTCAGTGTGAAAATTAAAGCTGATGTGGTTATAGGAATCAGGTCCCTGAAGAAGCTGTTGTCTGTCTATGGATCTGTGTCCTTGGTGGTGTGTCCTGCTCAAAGGATGTCCTGGTGTGCCTCAGCTCCTCTTGGCTTTGCAGGGATTGGGATTCTCTCTGTGCCATGTGCCACCAGCCCCTCTGAGATGAGAGCTCTGTCATGCTCTGCCATGCTGGGCAGTGCTCTGGCAGCTTTGAGGCACCAGGATCATTGTTTTCCTGCTGCTGATGTTGTGATCTGGTCAGAGGCAGTGGGGAGATGTGGAATTGTGATGCTTTGGAGATGTTTAACTGCTGTGACACCCCAGGGTGCAGCAGGTCCACAGCAGGATGGTGATGATGCCCAGGATTTTGGAGCACAGCCCTCCAGAGCACTGGGGGCTGCAGGGAGGAGTTGAGCCCCTGCTCCCCTCGCTGGAGCTGGGGAGATGTGCTCACCTGCTGAGGTGTGGATGCTGGAGCTGAGGAGATGTGCTCACCTGCTGAGGTGCAGGTGCCTCTGCCTGGGGCTGCAGGAGCACCCTGAGCCAGTGACACAGGAGCTCTGTGTCAGACACATCCAAACACAGCTGTGCTGATGCCAAAAAGTCTTTTTTTGTAAGGGCTGTGGAAAGACGGCTTGGAAATAAGAAATGGCTTTAAGTGTCACCCCAAAAGGGTGTGTTTGTACAAAAGGTGGCACAGTGCTCCCAGCAGCTGGAGGTGTTCCATTGTCCCTCATTCAGCACCACCCCTCCAAACTCCTCCTGACACCAGACTCTCTCCCAAGAGCCCTTTGCAGCAGTGCTTATCTCAAGTGCTGCTATATCAGGATCCATCGATCTTGTCACAAGATCATCTGCGCCCAGTGGAAGCTCTGAGGGTGGAGAAGTGACAGAGCTCCCTGCTCCCCTGGGCCTGCTCCTGGTGCTGCTGGGGGCTGGATCAGGGTGGCACTGCTTGGATCTTCCCTGTGGGCTGTGACCCATCCCAGAGCATCCCCAGCGTGGAGGGCCCAGCCCAAGGTGAGCATCTGATAGAGGGATCTCCTCCAGCCAGGTCTCTTGGAGATCTGTATCACACCTGAGATAGCTCAGCTGCCTTAGAAGTATAAAATCAGCACGATGGCTTCTGTGGTAGTGTTAGAAACACTAACCTAGGAAAGTTTTAATAAAAGGCAAAATAACAAAACTCTTTACAGAGAAAACCCAAGCCAGGTGCAAGAGGTTCTTGCTCTGGTAGAACCCCTCACACCAGCCATTAGTTCCTTTGTTCTCTTCTTTTTCTAGTAAATTACTTAGGTGGGACTTTTTGGCTCCTGTCCAATTGTCCATCCTTAAGTTTGAGGTGAAGTCCCCCAGGTCCTATGAGGTGTCTTTCCAATAATTGAGGAGAGAAACTTCTGAGCTTTTTTCCTTTTTAGAGACAAAGAATAGATTTGTCACTCTGTAAACAAGGGGCACATTCCTACAATCATCTGTCTCCAGGAGGTGACAGGGCCCAGCTGAGTGTCAGTCCTCTGGCACCCCCTTAGCCAGTTAGCAAATCCTTGTGGAAACCTGCCTGAATTCAGCCTTCTCCTGGGATTCCTGCCCTTGCCCAGGGCTCCTGGTCCTGCAGTCTCTGGAACAGCCCTTGCACATCCTGCAGAATATCCTGCCTGGGCCTTCCCAACACTTGAAAGTTTCCTTTTGTGTTACACTGCAAGCTGTTTGAGCAAGCTCCTGCAGGAGTCTCTGCCATGCCTACAGATCTCCCTCAACTCTCCTCTGACACTGTCTGGGAGGTGATGGTGATGGTGTGGAAGCCAGCAGACACGTCTGGCACTGTGAGGCCTCCTGGTGCCCTCACCCTGTGGCCTCTCTGCCTGTTGTGGCTCTTCCACGTTTGTCTCTTGATGGCAAACGTGGTGCTGCTGCACCCAGGCAATTTTTCTGTGTCATGGCTTCTGTACAGGCTTCTTCTTTGGGTATTTCCCATAGAATAATGATTATTAGAAATCAGTGTGGCTAATGGTGGTGAGGGCCTGGCCCAGAGCAGCTGTAGCTGCCCCTGGATCCCTGGAAGTCTCCAAGGCCAGGTTGGACAAGGCTTGGAGCAACCTGGGATAATGAAAGGTGTCCCTGTCCATGGCAGGGGATGGAATAAGATGTTCTTTAAGGTCCCTGCTAACCCAAGCAATTCTCTAAGTCTTATTGACAGCCCTGAAGCTCACCCAGAGAGCCCAACACCGGTGGTGCAAATTTATTTGCACATTTTAGTTCAGACCACCTTCAAGCACAGACAGCAATTTCAGTTTCTGTAGGTGTTGTCACTCCTGTTGTCCTCTCAGGCAGGAGGTGGCCGTGCTGGCAGGCTCAAAGCAGGCTCAGCCATAAACCTTGTCAGGAAATCCTTGCTTTACTCCTGCTCTGGGGCCAGCCTGGAGCTGGAGGTGAGGTGCTGCTGCCAAGTTGTGGTCCCAGCCCCTCCTCTCATCCTCAAACTCCTCCTTTACATCTGTTTTGAAATGTTATTACCCCTGGAGCCTGATTCCCTCTCTTCTCCCAAGAAAAAGAGGAGGAAATTTGCCTGGACAATGCGGTGTGTCCATGTTTTACAGCACTGACCTTGTGTGCCACAGCCAGGTGCCACCCCAAATCTGCTGAGGTTGGCTTGGCTGTGTCATCCTGCCCTTGCTGGAGAGGACAGGACAGGACAGGACAGGGGGTGACACGAGGTTCAGCCTGAAGCCCCTCACCTGAGGGGCCTCTGAACTCAGGCAAACTGAGGGCTCCCCATTGAGGTTTCCAAAGGAGAGAGGTGGAATCCCACCCCAAAATGAGGTTATAAACCAGCATCTCCTCTTCTGGGACAAGTGCCCCAAAGAACAATGTTTTGAGTCTCTCTCTCTCAGGTTTTAATCTTGTTTTCAGATGGAACAGAACATTTCTTTCCAAGGAAGCAGAGAAAGCATGAACTGTCTCTTCCACTCAGTGGGGATTTTTTGGTCAGCTCCTGGTGGTTGTTCCCCTGCCTTGGAGCTGGCAGGGAGGCACTGGGCTGTCCCTGGAGCCATCACCCACCTGGGACCTGCTTCTGCTCTTCCCTCCTTCCCTTCCCACACCACCCAGGGCTCATCCTGTGGCTCTTGGCCAGACAAGGAATTTAGTATTCAGGAAGTTGGGAAGTTTGACTGTCCTTGGTCTAATTAGTTCCTTAAGCACAGGGGAGCTCAGATCACAGTTCAAATGGCTGTAATTTGAGCGAGCTTGAGACAATAGGAGAGGATTAAGTAGCAAAATTGTGTCTATTACTTTGGCCAAAAAAAAGGAAAAACTATTCAATTTGAGTAGAATATATAATTTTCTGAGCATGAGGGCTAGGTATTAATGTGGGCTTGGCAGAGTTCATCATTTGTAAGACTGCACTGAGGGTTCTTCATGTGCTGAGATCTGAGATCAAGGCTGGAAGTCAAGCACAACTTTCTGCAAATTCTCCTGCGAACAAATAATTGGCCTCAACAAAGAGGTGGCTGGGGAAGATTTAATTGGTCATTTTTCTAGGAGGTCCTCCTGAATGGTCTTCTGGTCTTAAACCCTGTGGATGTCTATAAAATTTTGGAGGTGGCTTTTCTCAGAGAAGGGCCCTGCAAGCCTCAGCCTCCCTTTTCCAGGCTAAGAGCTCCCTGAAGGGGATCCATCTCCAGGGGTCTCTGCACTCAAAAGGGCGTGGTAGAAACACAAAAGCCCAAAAACGCCCTGGGGATTCAAAATGATGCAACCTGGAGTGAAAGCCTGGCTCTGTTGGCAGCAGATGTTGGAATCCAGGTGTTCTGCAGCCCTGGGAGTCCTGAGTGGTGTTTTCATGCTTTTAGTGCCATTGTGCAAGGCATGGCTGAGGGACAGAATCGTTCTTTGTCCATCTAGAATGGGTAAATGGTGTATTTTTTTTTTTTTTTTTTTTTTTTTAATACTGTGTGCCTGCATCTGTTCCGATAGGGGAAAAACAATGCTAATTGGAACATTGGAAAGGGTTTGGAATGAATGAGAACAAACATTACCAGGCTGAGAAATTTAAAGGGAATTTAGTCAAAATATCTGAGTTTAAGGACTTCCAGGAGTGGTTTTGATTGGCTTAAACTAGAGCATGGTGAGAATAAAAGGCCTTTGATGGCTGATTTCTGAATTAGCTGAACTCGCAGGGCAGTGTGGGAGCATGGGTTGGGTCATGGGATTATTTTGATTGGAAAAGCCCTTTAAGATCTTTGAGTCCAGCCATTGCTCCAAGGCCACCTCAAAACCCGTGTCCCCAAGTGCCACATCCACATGGCTGTAAATCCCTGCAGGGATGGGCACTCCACCACTGCCCTGGGCAGCTGTGCCAGGGCTGGGCAGCCCTTTGGGGGAAGAAATTTTCCCTATTATCCAATAGGGAAACACCTTGAGGGCAGGGATGTCCTGCTACTGCTTTTATTTTCCTGTAAAAAATCAGGTTTAGCATTGCACAGATAATGCAGGAAAACCACCCAGTTTTGTCCTTTCTTGCTGTCCCACTGTGGTCTGTGACCTGTGAGGGTTCAGAAGGTGTTGGATCAGCAGATCCCTGCTGGAACCAGGTCCTTCCCAAGCCAGCCAGGATTCCAGGGAGCATTAAATAGAGCTCTTGTTGCTGCAGGTACTCCTGCTGCACTGGGCGATGTGCTGAGGTACCAGGCAGCTGTGGTTGTATTTTCTGCATGGATAAAGAGGTTCCTGCTCAGGCATACTTAGCATTTATAAAGCTTTTGGCTGAGAATTTGCTGTGCAGGGCAGAGGGACACAGAGACACTCTAAAGCTGCCTCCAGTCTCCTTTGAAGCCTGGGCAGAGGTTATGTTTACTGGTGTTTTTTTAATTTTGGCTTATTTCTTCAGGTCTGCCCTTTTTTTTCTCCTCTAACCTGCATGCTTGTGCTTGCTTGGTTCTCCTGCTGGCCACCTTTAAATCAACCAGAGAACAATGCACTGGCTTCACCAGCATTTCATTTATTCCTCCTGTGGTGCCTTCTTTGCTTGAAGCCTCTCAGTAGGCAAAGGGTTAAACAGCATCCTTATGGTTCTTCCAGTTACCCCATCAGGACTGTTTAAAAATTAGCTTCTCCCCACTTACTGCACTATAATTAGGATCCAGGAGTTGTGGGGAATGATTTCACAAAGTGACTTGGTGTACTCGCCCGTGCACCCCAGGGAGCCAGGCAATTATGCATACATAATTCCACTCTTTGAATATTTTCTCTTTCTCTGCATAATTTCTCTCTATTCATCTTTCCAGTGTCCTTCTGAGATAAACTTAGAAGTCTCAGCTTTCAGAATTTAAAAAAAGCTCCTGTGCCTGCATGTGCACTATTTGCATTTGAGCCAGCAGCCGTTCTGGGGGCTGTGGCAGAGGGGAGAGGAGGGCAAGGAGCTGGGCAAGGAGGCAGGAGAATCCCTCCAGTGCTGCTGGGCAAGGCTCAGACGGAGGCTGGCAGTCGCTGAATAGAATCACAGAATTGTTCAGGGTGGAAAAGCCCTCTCAGATCCAGTCCAGCTCTGCCAAGGCCACCACTGACCCCAAGTGTCCCCAAGTGCCACATCCACATGAAATCCCTCCAGGGATGGGGATTCCTCTGCTGCCAGGGCTGGACAAACCTTTGCGCAAAGAAATTTCTCCTAAAATCCATTCTAAACCTCAACAAAAGATTATGGCTTTGAGTAACACGATCTAGTGAAAGATGCCCCTGCTCAGAGCTGGGGCTTTGGTTTGGGATGATTTTTAGGAGGTTCCCTCCAGGGATATTTTGGAGCTGCCCCTTTCAGGGGTGTGTTCTGGTTCTCATGTGTGTGCTGTTCTCAGGGAAATCATTGCAGCCTGGCAGGGGAGCAGAAGTGACTGCAGCATCAGTTTATCTCTATAAACTTGCTGTTGACATGATGCAATTTCTCCTGCTTGCAGTGTAGCTGTAGAGCAGCAAAGTTGTGATAAAAGACAACTTGTTGAAGGGATTCTTTGTCACTCTCATGATTCATCTACAATTCCTTTTTTTCCCTGGCCAGGAGTGCTTTGCAATTATCCCTGCATTTGATGCCTGTTCCTTCTTCCCCCCCCCCACCTTTCTTTCTTCCTGATTCAAGTTCCCAATTCATTCTCTCTTCCTTTTAGCTTCTTCTCCCTTTTTTTCTATTTTATCCACCACCCTCTCAAGGCACTGGAGCTGTAAGTGCTTCACTGTGGTCTGAGGAAAAGCCACTGTTCTACTTCCCAAAGAAAGCTCATTGTGTAGTGCCCTGAAAAATGGTTTAAACAACACAAGGGAATAAAGGCACCACATTGCTCTGGAAGTTTTCTTTTCTTTTCCTTTTTTATTTTTTATTTTTTAAGGAATAATGCATAAGCTGCTAGGAGAGGGCAGAAATGTCTCCTGCTTCTCTCTGGTTGTGCCTGTCAGGCTGTGAAATTCTAAGGAAACCTGTGTTTGTACATGGGAGCTTGAAAGCCGGACACCCCACCTCCAAACCTTTGCTGTTCTCGGCATTATCCTCATAAGCCTAACAAAAAAAATCCTCAGATTGTTCCCAAACAGCACAGAATCAAAGCTTACAAGGCACTAGTGTAATTACTTGCTTTCTTTTTTGGTGCCAGTTTATTGCCATCTTATGTAAGACACTCCAGCACGTTCAAAGGCGCTTTTTAGCAGTGAGAGCTCAGTGATTCCACTCTCAGCAGAGTTACTGGGGGCTGGCAGCTGGACAGGGATGGGTTTGGATCCTGGCTCCAGTTCTGCAAGTGGCCAGAGGCCCTGGGTGTGCCAGAGCCAGCCCTGCTGGATCCTCTCAGCCCCCCAGCCCCTGGTACATGCTGGACCCACCTGCAGCACCTCACCCCTGGTACATCCATCCCTTCCTGGCCAAAAAGGCTTTCAGGCACCATTTCAGATTTATTTAGTCAGTTAGTCAAGTATGTGCATGGGGCTTTTAAAATTAAGATTATTAAAAATATATTATGCATCTATTTATACATCTATCTTAATATATTTATATATAATATTTTATATACAAAATAGTAAATATAAATGTATGTGTAATATAATATTAAAATATTATAACATAATATCATAATATAGACATATATGTATATAATATGATAATATGATAATATGATATACATAGAAAATATGTAGATAAATATACATATATTTATATTTAATACTTTATATAAAAATACATATATGTGTGTATTTTTATATACATACTATATATCTATTGCATATTTATTTATATTATGCATTTAGAAGTTGCATAAAGCTAATGACACCTTTAATAGGGTAATTATTATCATGACTGTTACTATTGCCATTATCATCATCATCCCTGTTCTCTTCCCTCCTCATCGTTGTCATTATCAGCTCCATTCCTGGGGTTTCCCTGCTGGCAGATGTGCTGCTGAGCCCTGGGGTGGTGAGCAGTGCTCCCTGTGTGTGCCAGGGTCAGGGAGTGCAGGGCAGTGCTGCCTCCTGGTTTGACATCAGGATCTTTATCCACAGGGATTGCCCCTCTGAGCCTTGTCCTTTGCCCAGCTCTTGGTGGAAAGGGAATTTTGGGGTGGGATTTTGTCAGCTCTTCCCATCTCTGCTCAGCATGGCCACTGTGGCATCACTGTGTTTAAATAAAAGGAACTTTAAATTCAGTCTTCTTTTCACCACTGATGGATGTGGACAGTGAATATTCACCAGTTCCACTTCCATGTTTGGTTACTTTTCCAGAGATTTCTTTCCACTCATACAGCTGAGGGAGCTGGGAAAGGGGCTCAGTCTGGAGAAAAAGGGGATCAGGGGGGACCTTGTGGCTCTGCACAATTCCTGACAGGAGGGGACAGCTGGGGGAATTTGGGATCTTACCCCAGGGAACAGGGACAGGAGGAGAGGGAACAGCCTCAGGCTGGGCTGGGGAAGGTTTAGATTGGATATTGAGGAAAATTTCTCCATGGAAAAGGCTGCCCAGCCCTGGCATGAGCTGTCCAGGGCAGTGGAGGAATCATTGTCCCTGAAGGGAATGAAAAGCTGTGTAGATGTGGCACCTGGGGACATGGGGTGATGGTGGCCTTGGCAGTGCTGTGGGAATGGCTGGACTCAAAGATCTTAGAGGGCTTTTCCTTCCTAAGCAATTCCATGATTCTCTGATTTTATGGCTTCAAACAATGATGCAAATTTGGTGCAGCTTAAACACAGAAGAGAGAAATTCAAACAAAATAGCTCTTTAATTGAAGCTAATAAAGAGGAAATGTTTATTTTGCTCATATCTGTGTTGTGCTGTTCTCAAGCCTTAAGCTGCACCTAAATCTACTTGTGTTTCCATGTGAACATTTATTCCTATTTTGGTTTGTGCTCTGCTTCCCCAAAACACAGGCAGGGTGCAAGGGTAGGAATGTTCCTGCCTAGCAGAGCCACCTTTGTGGAGTGAAATGCAAATCTTGTTTTGTTTGCAGTAGTGCTGCAGCCAGTGTGATTATTTTAGTTATAACATCAGAAGGAAAATCACCCTTGGTCCATACAGTGTGTGAGTGTCAGCTTTAAAACTGGGAGGTGATGGAGAGTTTGTGGCTTGGTAGGGAGGAAACCCAAGGTGGATTTACTGCAGTCTCCAGCCCGTGGAACCAGGTGACAGACACTGCCCAGGAATTGTTGTTATGATCTAAACTGCACAGAGATACCATGAGCTGAATTTCTGTGATTGAATTTCTGTGATCTCTCCTGCTTTTCAGCTGTCTCCAGCAGGATTCTGGGAATGCTCAACTTAGTGGAGTTGAGACAGGCTCTTCCTGGTGAAAAATCATTGTAGAAAACCAGGCCCAAGTTGTGATCCCAGCCACAGCATCCATGGACTCATCACCTGAGGGGTTTGGAGACCCCAAGGGGAAGCTCCACCTTTGGCAGAGGAGGTGTTGGGGACAGAGGAGGCGTTGGGGACACAGGGACTGCGTCCAGGCTGGTGACACACGTGTGGCTCATGTACCCAAGCTGCTCTGGCCCAGAGTTGCCAATCTGGACTCCACAGAGTTCTCTGGAAGCTGCATCTTGGCAAGCAGGGGCTGGTGACAGATGCTCATTCTTTGTTTTTCCCGGGATAAACACGGCCAGGCTTTTGGAGGTTGTTATTATTAGCGCTGGTGTTCCAGGCTTTTCAGGACACTGTGCCTCTGCCACGCCTCCTCTCCCGGGACAAGGAGGACATGGAGGGGCTGGAGAGAAGGGAATGGAACTGGGAACAAGCTCAGCTTGGAGCAAAGGAGGCTCAGGGGGGACCTTGTGCCTCTGCACAGCTCCTAACAGGAGGGGACAGCTGGGGGGATTGGCTGTGCTCCAGGGAACAGGGACAGGAGGAGAGGGAACGGCCCCAGGCTGGGCCAGGGGAGGTTTAGACTGGATAGTGGGAAAAATTTCTTCACTGGGATAGTGGTTAATCATTGAAACAGACTGCCCCAGGGCAGTGGTGGAGTCCCCATCCCTGAAAGTGTCCAAACCCCAAGTGTTTGTGGCACATGTGGCATTCCTTATTTGTCATGGTGGTGTCCAGGTGAGGGCTGGACTTGGTGATCTTGGAGGTCATTTTCCAACCTTGGCGATCCCGTGGTTCTCCTCTGGTTCAACCCCAGATTCCAGACTGCCAGCTCTTGGGCTGCCTTCAGAGCCCTGCTCCTCCTGCTTTTTCCCAGTGGCACAGATTCCCAGGGGCGTGTGAGGTTTTTAAACACTTTCTGTGACAGCCCTGTCAGCCACGGGAGACGCAGCATCGCAGCTCTTCCTGCACAGCCTGCCTGGCACAGGGAAAGCCTCTTCCAGCCCTCCTGCCTGCAGCCACGGGGGCCGTGTGGGGCAGGGACACTTCTGCACTTTGTGCTTTCATTATCTGAACGTGCCTGAGCTATTTCTGCATCTGGCACTCAGGGGGAAGCAGCAGCTCCATGTTTGTTTCCTCACCTTGTCTGCTTCCCTTGGAACTCACACAGGATTTACATGGAGCCTCTCCCTTGCCTGTCCAGGTGTTCCTGCTGGTGTTACTTGTTACTATGATATTTTCTGAAAAATCCCTTCACCAGGATTTCTTCTCCTGGGAAGGTGAGAAGCCTCAGCTTCTCCACGTTTTGCTGCTCTGGAATGAGGTCTGGAGAGTGTTTATCCGAACATGTGAATTGGTTTTAATTAATGACCAATCACCATCAGCTGTGTCAGACTCTGAGGAGTCAGTCACGAGTTTTTATTCTCATTCTTTGCTAGCCTTCTGATGTATCCTTTCTCTTTCTTTAGTATAGTTTTAGTATAGCATAATATAATATAATATAATATAAATATGATATAATGTGATATAATGTAATGTGATATGATGTAATATAATGTAATATAATAAATATAACATAACATAACATAATATATAGAATATCATGTAATATAATATAAATCAGCCTTCTGAGAACATGGAGTCAAATTCTCATCTCTCACCTCATCCCGGGGACCCTCACAAACACCACAGTTACTCTCCTCCTCCTCCTCCTCCTCCTCCTGTTTCCCTGCCTGTGTTGCAGCACCTGTTGTGCTCTGCACAAATGAGAGTGTGACATTTTCCCAGCAGGGCTCCTGTGGGGCTCTGAGCCCTGCAGGGCTGGATCCTGCCCAGGCTACAAGGGTGACAGCAGGGCAGGGTCTGCTGAGCTGAGATGCTCCCAGGTGGCTGCTCCTTCACACCTGGATTAACAGCTGGCATTGAGTAATTACCAGCATCATGAGGTGCCACCACCAGCTGCATCAAAAGGTTGTTGCTTTGGTTCCTGAGGTGCTGTTTAG